>NW_026611935.1:0-45243 GCF_023638135.1 Falco biarmicus
ACCGCTGAATTTTGGAGTCGGGCCGGTGACAAAATGTTCCAAACACACCCCATGCACAACTCCACCGGGGAAGGTGCCAGACAGGAGTTCTCTTAATAGTTTTTACACTACCTTGGTAGGCAGCTGAAAGGCACCACAAAAGTTGTTCTACTACCTGCTTTCTGGGCTGAGATGGGGGAACCGCTGAATTTTGGAGTCGGCCGGTGACAAAATGTTCCAAACACACCCCATGCACAACTCCACCGGGGAAGGTGCCAGACAGGAGTTCTCCTGGTAGTTTTTTACATTGCTCCGGTAGGCATCTGAAAGACACCACAAAAGTTGTTCTACCTGCTTTCTGGGCTGAGATGGGGAACCGCTGAATTTTGGAGTCGGCCGGTGACAAAATGTTCCAAAAACACCCCCCGGCACAACTCCACCGGGGAAGGTGCCAGACAGGAGTTCTCTTAGTAGTTTTTACACTACCTTGGTAGGAACCTGAAAGACACCACAAAAGTTGTTCTTCCTGCTTTCCGGGCTGAGATGGGGAACCGCTGAATTTTGGAGTCGGCCGGTGACAAAATGTTCCAAACACACCCCATGCACAACTCCACCGGGGAAGGTGCCAGACAGGAGTTCTCCTGGTAGTTTTTACATTGCTCCGGTAGGCATCTGAAAGACACCACAAAAGTTGTTCTACCTGCTTTCTGGGCTGAGATGGGGAACCGCTGAATTTTTGAGTCGGCCGGTGACAAAATGTTCCAAACACACCCCATGCACAACTCCACCGGGGAAGGTGCCAGGCAGGAGTTCTCTTGGTAGTTTTTACACTACCTTGGTAGGCATCTGAAAGGCACCGCAAAAGTTGTTCTATCTGCTTTCTGGGCTGAGATGGGGAACCGCTGAATTTTGGAGTCGGCCGGTGACAAAATGTTCCAAACACACCCCATGCACAACTCCACCGGGGAAGGTGCCAGACAGGAGTTCTCCTGGTAGTTTTTACACTACCTTGGTAGGCAGCTGAAAGGCACCACAAAAGTTGTTCTACCTGCTTTCTGGGCTGAGATGGGGAACCGCTGAATTTTGGACTCGGCCGGTGACAAAATGTTCCAAACACACCCCATGCACAACTCCACCGGGGAAGGTGCCAGACAGGAGTTCTCCTGGTAGTTTTTACACTGCTCCGGTAGGCATCTGAAAGACACCACAAAAGTTGTTCTTCCTGCTTTCTGGGCTGAGATGGGGAAACGCTGAATTTTGGACTCGGCCGGTGACAAAATGTTCCAAACACACCCCATGCACAACTCCACCGGGGAAGGTGCCAGACAGGAGTTCTCCTGGTAGTTTTTACACTACCTTGGTAGGAACCTGAAAGACACCACAAAAGTTGTTCTTCCTGTTTTCTGGGCTGAGATGGGGAACCGCTGAATTTTGGAGTCGGCCGGTGACAAAATGTTCCAAACACACCCCATGCACAACTCCACCGGGGAAGGTGCCAGACAGGAGTTCTCTTAATAGTTTTTACACTACCTTGGTAGGCAGCTGAAAGGCACCACAAAAGTTGTTCTACCTGCTTTCTGGGCTGAGATGGGGAACCGCTGAATTTTGGAGTCGGCCGGTGACAAAATGTTCCAAACACACCCCATGCACAACTCCACCGGGGAAGGTGCCAGACAGGAGTTCTCCTGGTAGTTTTTACATTGCTCCGGTAGGCATCTGAAAGACACCACAAAAGTTGTTCTACCTGCTTTCTGGGCTGAGATGGGGAATCGCTGAATTTTGGAGTCGGCCGGTGACAAAATGTTCCAAACACACCCCATGCACAACTCCACCGGGGAAGGTGCCAGACAGGAGTTCTCTTAGTAGTTTTTACACTACCTTGGTAGGAACCTGAAAGACACCACAAAAGTTGTTCTTCCTGCTTTCCGGGCTGAGATGGGGAACCGCTGAATTTTGGAGTCGGCCGGTGACAAAATGTTCCAAACACACCCCATGCACAACTCCACCGGGGAAGGTGCCAGACAGGAGTTCTCCTGGTAGTTTTTACATTGCTCCGGTAGGCATCTGAAAGACACCACAAAAGCTGTTCTTCCTGCTTTCTGGGCTGAGATGGGGAACAGCTGAATTTTGGACTCGGCCGGTGACAAAATGTTCCAAACACACCCCATGCACAACTCCACCGGGGAAGGTGCCAGACAGGAGTTCTCCTGGTAGTTTTTACACTACCTTGGTAGGCAGCTGAAAGGCACCACAAAAGTTGTTCTACCTGCTTTCTGGGCTGAGATGGGGAACCGCTGAATTTTGGAGTCGGCCGGTGACAAAATGTTCCAAACACACCCCATGCACAACTCCACCGGGGAAGGTGCCAGACAGGAGTTCTCCTGGTAGTTTTTACATTGCTCCGGTAGGCATCTGAAAGACACCACAAAAGTTGTTCTACCTGCTTTCTGGGCTGAGATGGGGAACCGCTGAATTTTGGAGTCGGCCGGTGACAAAATGTTCCAAACACACCCCATGCACAACTCCACCGGGGAAGGTGCCAGACAGGAGTTCTCCTGGTAGTTTTTACATTGCTCCGGTAGGCAGCTGAAAGGCACCACAAAAGTTGTTCTACCTGCTTTCTGGGCTGAGATGGGGAACCGCTGAATTTTGGACTCGGCCGGTGACAAAATGTTCCAAACACACCCCATGCACAACTCCACCGGGGAAGGTGCCAGGCAGGAGTTCTCTTAGTAGTTTTTACACTACCTTGGTAGGCATCTGAAAGGCACCACAAAAGTTGTTCTACCTGCTTTCTGGGCTGAGATGGGGAACCGCTGGATTTTGGACTCGGCTGGTGACAAAATGTTCCAAACACACCCCATGCACAACTCCACCGGGGAAGGTGCCAGACAGGAGTTCTCCTGGTAGTTTTTACATTGCTCCGGTAGGCATCTGAAAGACACCACAAAAGTTGTTTTACCTGCTTTCTGGGCTGAGATGGGGAACCGCTGAATTTTGGAGTCGGCCGGTGACAAAATGTTCCAAAAACACCCCATGCACAACTCCACCGGGGAAGGTGCCAGACAGGAGTTCTCTTAGTAGTTTTTACACTACCTTGGTAGGCAGCTGAAAGGCACCACAAAAGTTGTTCTACCTGCTTTCTGGGCTGAGATGGGGAACCGCTGAATTTTGGACTCGGCTGGTGACAAAATGTTCCAAACACACCCCATGCACAACTCCACCGGGGAAGGTGCCAGACAGGAGTTCTCTTGGTAGTTTTTACATTGCTCCGGTAGGCATCTGAAAGAC
Source organism: Falco biarmicus (assembly GCF_023638135.1). Taxonomy (NCBI): domain Eukaryota; kingdom Metazoa; phylum Chordata; class Aves; order Falconiformes; family Falconidae; genus Falco; species Falco biarmicus. The sequence goes on from NW_026611935.1 coordinate 3,271, forward strand.
ACCACAAAAGTTGTTCTTCCTGCTTTCTGGGCTGAGATGGGGAACCGCTGAATTTTGGAGTCGGCCGGTGACAAAATGTTCCAAACACACCCCATGCACAACTCCACCGGGGAAGGTGCCAGACAGGAGTTCTCTTAGTAGTTTTTACACTACCTTGGTAGGCATCTGAAAGGCACCACAAAAGTTGTTCTACCTGCTTTCTGGGCTGAGATGGGGAACCGCTGGATTTTGGACTCGGCTGGTGACAAAATGTTCCAAACACACCCCATGCACAACTCCACCGGGGAAGGTGCCAGACAGGAGTTCTCCTGGTAGTTTTTACATTGCTCCGGTAGGCATCTGAAAGACACCACAAAAGTTGTTCTACCTGCTTTCTGGGCTGAGATGGGGAACCGCTGAATTTTGGAGTCGGCCGGTGACAAAATGTTCCAAACACACCCCATGCACAACTCCACCGGGGAAGGTGCCAGACAGGAGTTCTCCTGGTAGTTTTTACATTGCTCCGGTAGGCAGCTGAAAGGCACCACAAAAGTTGTTCTACCTGCTTTCTGGGCTGAGATGGGGAACCGCTGAATTTTGGAGTCGGCCGGTGACAAAATGTTCCAAACACACCCCATGCACAACTCCACCGGGGAAGGTGCCAGACAGGAGTTCTCCTGGTAGTTTTTACATTGCTCCGGTAGGCATCTGAAAGACACCACAAAAGTTGTTTTACCTGCTTTCTGGGCTGAGATGGGGAACCGCTGGATTTTGGACTCGGCTGGTGACAAAATGTTCCAAACACACCCCATGCACAACTCCACCGGGGAAGGTGCCAGACAGGAGTTCTCCTGGTAGTTTTTACATTGCTCCGGTAGGCATCTGAAAGACACCACAAAAGTTGTTTTACCTGCTTTCTGGGCTGAGATGGGGAACCGCTGAATTTTGGACTCGGCTGGTGACAAAATGTTCCAAACACACCCCATGCACAACTCCACCGGGGAAGGTGCCAGACAGGAGTTCTCCTGGTAGTTTTTACATTGCTCCGGTAGGCATCTGAAAGACACCACAAAAGTTGTTCTACCTGCTTTCTGGGCTGAGATGGGGAACCGCTGAATTTTGGAGTCGGCCGGTGACAAAATGTTCCAAACACACCCCATGCACAACTCCACCGGGGAAGGTGCCAGACAGGAGTTCTCTTAGTAGTTTTTACACTACCTTGGTAGGCATCTGAAAGGCACCACAAAAGTTGTTCTACCTGCTTTCTGGGCTGAGATGGGGAACCGCTGGATTTTGGACTCGGCTGGTGACAAAATGTTCCAAACACACCCCATGCACAACTCCACCGGGGAAGGTGCCAGACAGGAGTTCTCCTGGTAGTTTTTACATTGCTCCGGTAGGCATCTGAAAGACACCACAAAAGTTGTTTTACCTGCTTTCTGGGCTGAGATGGGGAACCGCTGAATTTTGGAGTCGGCCGGTGACAAAATGTTCCAAACACACCCCCTGCACAACTCCACCGGGGAAGGTGCCAGACAGGAGTTCTCTTAGTAGTTTTTACACTACCTTGGTAGGCAGCTGAAAGGCACCACAAAAGTTGTTCTACCTGCTTTCTGGGCTGAGATGGGGAACCGCTGAATTTTGGACTCGGCTGGTGACAAAATGTTCCAAACACACCCCATGCACAACTCCACCGGGGAAGGTGCCAGACAGGAGTTCTCCTGGTAGTTTTTACATTGCTCCGGTAGGCATCTGAAAGACACCACAAAAGTTGTTCTTCCTGCTTTCTGGGCTGAGATGGGGAACCGCTGAATTTTGGACTCGGCTGGTGACAAAATGTTCCAAACACACCCCATGCACAACTCCACCGGGGAAGGTGCCAGACAGGAGTTCTCCTGGTAGTTTTTACATTGCTCCGCGGAGTAGGCATCTGAAAGACACCACAAAAGTTGTTCTACCTGCTTTCTGGGCTGAGATGGGGAACCGCTGAATTTTGGAGTCGGCCGGTGACAAAATGTTCCAAACACACCCCATGCACAACTCCACCGGGGAAGGTGCCAGACAGGAGTTCTCCTGGTAGTTTTTACATTGCTCCGGTAGGCATCTGAAAGACACCACAAAAGTTGTTCTACCTGCTTTCTGGGCTGAGATGGGGAACCGCTGAATTTTGGAGTCGGCTGGTGACAAAATGTTCCAAACACACCCCATGCACAACTCCACCGGGGAAGGTGCCAGACAGGAGTTCTCCTGGTAGTTTTTACATTGCTCCGGTAGGCAGCTGAAAGGCACCACAAAAGTTGTTCTACCTGCTTTCTGGGCTGAGATGGGGAACCGCTGAATTTTGGAGTCGGCCGGTGACAAAATGTTCCAAACACACCCCATGCACAACTCCACCGGGGAAGGTGCCAGACAGGAGTTCTCCTGGTAGTTTTTACATTGCTCCGGTAGGCATCTGAAAGACACCACAAAAGTTGTTCTACCTGCTTTCTGGGCTGAGATGGGGAACAGCTGAATTTTGGACTCGGCTGGTGACAAAATTTTAATAAACACACCCCATGCACAACTCCACTAGCGAAGGTGCCAGGGACGAGTTCTGTTGGTAGTTTTTACATTGCTCCTGTAGGCATCAAAAGGACACCACAAAAGTTGTTCTACCTGCTTTCTGGGCTGAGATGGGGAAGCGCTGAATTTTGGAGTCGGCCGGTGACAAATGTTCCAAAAACACCCCCCGGCACAACTCCACCGGGGAAGGTGCCAGGCAGGAGTTCTCTTAGTAGTTTTTACACTACCTTGGTAGGAACCTGAAAGACACCACAAAAGTTGTTCTTCCTGCTTTCCGGGCTGAGATGGGGAACCGCTGAATTTTGGACTCGGCCGGTGACAAAATGTTCCAAACACACCCCATGCACAACTCCACCGGGGAAGGTGCCAGACAGGAGTTCTCCTGGTAGTTTTTACATTGCTCCGGTAGGCATCTGAAAGACACCACAAAAGTTGTTCTTCCTGCTTTCTGGGCTGAGATGGGGAACCGCTGAATTTTGGAGTCGGCCGGTGACAAAATGTTCCAAAGACACCCCATGCACAACTCCACCGGGGAAGGTGCCAGACAGGAGTTCTCCTGGTAGTTTTTACACTACCTTGGTAGGCAGCTGAAAGGCACCACAAAAGTTGTTCTACCTGCTTTCTGGGCTGAGATGGGGAACCGCTGAATTTTGGACTCGGCTGGTGACAAAATGTTCCAAACACACCCCATGCACAACTCCACCGGGGAAGGTGCCAGACAGGAGTTCTCCTGGTAGTTTTTACATTGCTCCGGTAGGCATCTGAAAGACACCACAAAAGTTGTTCTACCTGCTTTCTGGGCTGAGATGGGGAACCGCTGAATTTTGGAGTCGGCCGGTGACAAAATGTTCCAAACACACCCCATGCACAACTCCACCGGGGAAGGTGCCAGACAGGAGTTCTCTTAGTAGTTTTTACACTACCTTGGTAGGCATCTGAAAGGCACCACAAAAGTTGTTCTACCTGCTTTCTGGGCTGAGATGGGGAACCGCTGGATTTTGGACTCGGCTGGTGACAAAATGTTCCAAACACACCCCATGCACAACTCCACCGGGGAAGGTGCCAGACAGGAGTTCTCCTGGTAGTTTTTACATTGCTCCGGTAGGCATCTGAAAGACACCACAAAAGTTGTTTTACCTGCTTTCTGGGCTGAGATGGGGAACCGCTGAATTTTGGAGTCGGCCGGTGACAAAATGTTCCAAACACACCCCCTGCACAACTCCACCGGGGAAGGTGCCAGACAGGAGTTCTCTTAGTAGTTTTTACACTACCTTGGTAGGCAGCTGAAAGGCACCACAAAAGTTGTTCTACCTGCTTTCTGGGCTGAGATGGGGAACCGCTGAATTTTGGACTCGGCTGGTGACAAAATGTTCCAAACACACCCCATGCACAACTCCACCGGGGAAGGTGCCAGACAGGAGTTCTCCTGGTAGTTTTTACATTGCTCCGGTAGGCATCTGAAAGACACCACAAAAGTTGTTCTTCCTGCTTTCTGGGCTGAGATGGGGAACCGCTGAATTTTGGACTCGGCTGGTGACAAAATGTTCCAAACACACCCCATGCACAACTCCACCGGGGAAGGTGCCAGACAGGAGTTCTCCTGGTAGTTTTTACATTGCTCCGCGGAGTAGGCATCTGAAAGACACCACAAAAGTTGTTCTACCTGCTTTCTGGGCTGAGATGGGGAACCGCTGAATTTTGGAGTCGGCCGGTGACAAAATGTTCCAAACACACCCCATGCACAACTCCACCGGGGAAGGTGCCAGACAGGAGTTCTCCTGGTAGTTTTTACATTGCTCCGGTAGGCATCTGAAAGACACCACAAAAGTTGTTCTACCTGCTTTCTGGGCTGAGATGGGGAACCGCTGAATTTTGGAGTCGGCTGGTGACAAAATGTTCCAAACACACCCCATGCACAACTCCACCGGGGAAGGTGCCAGACAGGAGTTCTCCTGGTAGTTTTTACATTGCTCCGGTAGGCAGCTGAAAGGCACCACAAAAGTTGTTCTACCTGCTTTCTGGGCTGAGATGGGGAACCGCTGAATTTTGGAGTCGGCCGGTGACAAAATGTTCCAAACACACCCCATGCACAACTCCACCGGGGAAGGTGCCAGACAGGAGTTCTCCTGGTAGTTTTTACATTGCTCCGGTAGGCATCTGAAAGACACCACAAAAGTTGTTCTACCTGCTTTCTGGGCTGAGATGGGGAACAGCTGAATTTTGGACTCGGCTGGTGACAAAATTTTAATAAACACACCCCATGCACAACTCCACTAGCGAAGGTGCCAGGGACGAGTTCTGTTGGTAGTTTTTACATTGCTCCTGTAGGCATCAAAAGGACACCACAAAAGTTGTTCTACCTGCTTTCTGGGCTGAGATGGGGAAGCGCTGAATTTTGGAGTCGGCCGGTGACAAATGTTCCAAAAACACCCCCCGGCACAACTCCACCGGGGAAGGTGCCAGGCAGGAGTTCTCCTGGTAGTTTTTACACTACCTTGGTAGGAACCTGAAAGACACCACAAAAGTTGTTCTTCCTGCTTTCCGGGCTGAGATGGGGAACCGCTGAATTTTGGACTCGGCCGGTGACAAAATGTTCCAAACACACCCCATGCACAACTCCACCGGGGAAGGTGCCAGACAGGAGTTCTCCTGGTAGTTTTTACATTGCTCCGGTAGGCATCTGAAAGACACCACAAAAGTTGTTCTTCCTGCTTTCTGGGCTGAGATGGGGAACCGCTGAATTTTGGAGTCGGCCGGTGACAAAATGTTCCAAAGACACCCCATGCACAACTCCACCGGGGAAGGTGCCAGACAGGAGTTCTCCTGGTAGTTTTTACACTACCTTGGTAGGCAGCTGAAAGGCACCACAAAAGTTGTTCTACCTGCTTTCTGGGCTGAGATGGGGAACCGCTGAATTTTGGAGTCGGCCGGTGACAAAATGTTCCAAACACACCCCATGCACAACTCCACCGGGGAAGGTGCCAGACAGGAGTTCTCCTGGTAGTTTTTACATTGCTCCGGTAGGCAGCTGAAAGGCACCACAAAAGTTGTTCTACCTGCTTTCTGGGCTGAGATGGGGAACCGCTGAATTTTGGAGTCGGCCGGTGACAAAATGTTCCAAACACACCCCATGCACAACTCCACCGGGGAAGGTGCCAGACAGGAGTTCTCCTGGTAGTTTTTACATTGCTCCGGTAGGCATCTGAAAGACACCACAAAAGTTGTTCTACCTGCTTTCTGGGCTGAGATGGGGAACCGCTGAATTTTGGAGTCGGCCGGTGACAAAATGTTCCAAACACACCCCATGCACAACTCCACCGGGGAAGGTGCCAGACAGGAGTTCCCCTGGTAGTTTTTACATTGCTCCGGTAGGCATCTGAAAGGCACCACAAAAGTTGTTCTACCTGCTTTCTGGGCTGAGATGGGGAACCGCTGAATTTTGGAGTCGGCCGGTGACAAAATGTTCCAAACACACCCCATGCACAACTCCACCGGGGAAGGTGCCAGACAGGAGTTCTCCTGGTAGTTTTTACATTGCTCCGGTAGGCAGCTGAAAGGCACCACAAAAGTTGTTCTACCTGCTTTCTGGGCTGAGATGGGGAACCGCTGAATTTTGGAGTCGGCCGGTGACAAAATGTTCCAAACACACCCCATGCACAACTCCACCGGGGAAGGTGCCAGACAGGAGTTCTCTTAGTAGTTTTTACACTACCTTGGTAGGCATCTGAAAGGCACCACAAAAGTTGTTCTTCCTGCTTTCTGGGCTGAGATGGGGAACCGCTGGATTTTGGACTCGGCTGGTGACAAAATGTTCCAAACACACCCCATGCACAACTCCACCGGGGAAGGTGCCAGACAGGAGTTCTCCTGGTAGTTTTTACATTGCTCCGGTAGGCATCTGAAAGACACCACAAAAGCTGTTCTACCTGCTTTCTGGGCTGAGATGGGGAACCGCTGAATTTTGGAGTCGGCCAGTGACAAAATGTTCCAAACACACCCCATGCACAACTCCACCGGGGAAGGTGCCAGACAGGAGTTCTCTTAGTAGTTTTTACACTACCTTGGTAGGCAGCTGAAAGGCACCACAAAAGTTGTTCTACCTGCTTTCTGGGCTGAGATGGGGAACCGCTGAATTTTGGACTCGGCTGGTGACAAAATGTTCCAAACACACCCCATGCACAACTCCACCGGGGAAGGTGCCAGACAGGAGTTCTCCTGGTAGTTTTTACATTGCTCCGGTAGGCATCTGAAAGACACCACAAAAGTTGTTCTTCCTGCTTTCTGGGCTGAGATGGGGAACCGCTGAATTTTGGAGTCGGCCGGTGACAAAATGTTCCAAACACACCCCATGCACAACTCCACCGGGGAAGGTGCCAGACAGGAGTTCTCTTAGTAGTTTTTACACTACCTTGGTAGGCATCTGAAAGGCACCACAAAAGTTGTTCTACCTGCTTTCTGGGCTGAGATGGGGAACCGCTGGATTTTGGACTCGGCTGGTGACAAAATGTTCCAAACACACCCCATGCACAACTCCACCGGGGAAGGTGCCAGACAGGAGTTCTCCTGGTAGTTTTTACACTACCTTGGTAGGCATCTGAAAGGCACCACAAAAGTTGTTCTACCTGCTTTCTGGGCTGAGATGGGGAACCGCTGAATTTTGGAGTCGGCCGGTGACAAAATGTTCCAAACACACCCCATGCACAACTCCACCGGGGAAGGTGCCAGACAGGAGTTGTCTTAGTAGTTTTTACACTATCTTGGTAGGCAGCTGAAAGGCACCACAAAAGTTGTTCTACCTACTTTCTGGGCTGAGATGGGGAACCGCTGAATTTTGGAGTCGGCCGGTGACAAAATGTTCCAAACACACCCCATGCACAACTCCACCGGGGAAGGTGCCAGACAGGAGTTCTCCTGGTAGTTTTTACATTGCTCCGGTAGGCATCTGAAAGACACCACAAAAGTTGTTCTACCTGCTTTCTGGGCTGAGATGGGGAACAGCTGAATTTTGGACTCGGCTGGTGACAAAATTTTAATAAACACACCCCATGCACAACTCCACTAGCGAAGGTGCCAGGGACGAGTTCTGTTGGTAGTTTTTACATTGCTCCTGTAGGCATCAAAAGGACACCACAAAAGTTGTTCTACCTGCTTTCTGGGCTGAGATGGGGAAGCGCTGAATTTTGGAGTCGGCCGGTGACAAAATGTTCCAAAAACACCCCCCGGCACAACTCCACCGGGGAAGGTGCCAGGCAGGAGTTCTCTTAGTAGTTTTTACACTACCTTGGTAGGAACCTGAAAGACACCACAAAAGTTGTTCTTCCTGCTTTCCGGGCTGAGATGGGGAACCGCTGAATTTTGGACTCGGCCGGTGACAAAATGTTCCAAACACACCCCATGCACAACTCCACCGGGGAAGGTGCCAGACAGGAGTTCTCCTGGTAGTTTTTACATTGCTCCGGTAGGCATCTGAAAGACACCACAAAAGTTGTTCTTCCTGCTTTCTGGGCTGAGATGGGGAACCGCTGAATTTTGGAGTCGGCCGGTGACAAAATGTTCCAAAGACACCCCATGCACAACTCCACCGGGGAAGGTGCCAGACAGGAGTTCTCCTGGTAGTTTTTACACTACCTTGGTAGGCAGCTGAAAGGCACCACAAAAGTTGTTCTACCTGCTTTCTGGGCTGAGATGGGGAACCGCTGAATTTTGGAGTCGGCCGGTGACAAAATGTTCCAAACACACGCCATGCACAACTCCACCGGGGAAGGTGCCAGACAGGAGTTCTCCTGCTAGTTTTTACATTGCTCCGGTAGGCAGCTGAAAGGCACCACAAAAGTTGTTCTACCTGCTTTCTGGGCTGAGATGGGGAACCGCTGAATTTTGGAGTCGGCCGGTGACAAAATGTTCCAAACACACCCCATGCACAACTCCACCGGGGAAGGTGCCAGACAGGAGTTCTCCTGGTAGTTTTTACATTGCTCCGGTAGGCATCTGAAAGACACCACAAAAGTTGTTCTACCTGCTTTCTGGGCTGAGATGGGGAACCGCTGAATTTTGGAGTCGGCCGGTGACAAAATGTTCCAAACACACCCCATGCACAACTCCACCGGGGAAGGTGCCAGACAGGAGTTCTCCTGGTAGTTTTTACATTGCTCCGGTAGGCATCTGAAAGACACCACACAAGTAGTTCTACCTGCTTTCTGGGCTGAGATGGGGAACCGCTGAATTTTGGAGTCGGCCGGTGACAAAATGTTCCAAACACACCCCATGCACAACTCCACCGGGGAAGGTGCCAGGCAGGAGTTCAGTTGGTAGTTTTTACACTACCTTGGTAGGCAGCTGAAAGGCACCACAAAAGTTGTTCTACCTGCTTTCTGGGCTGAGATGGGGAACCGCTGAATTTTGGAGTCGGCCGGTGACAAAATGTTCCAAACACACCCCATGCACAACTCCACCGGGGAAGGTGCCAGACAGGAGTTCTCCTGGTAGTTTTTACATTGCTCCGGTAGGCAGCTGAAAGGCACCACAAAAGTTGTTCTACCTGCTTTCTGGGCTGAGATGGGGAACCGCTGAATTTTGGACTCGGCCGGTGACAAAATGTTCCAAACACACCCCATGCACAACTCCACCGGGGAAGGTGCCAGACAGGAGTTCTCTTAGTAGTTTTTACACTACCTTGGTAGGCAGCTGAAAGGCACCACAAAAGTTGTTCTACCTGCTTTCTGGGCTGAGATGGGGAACCGCTGAATTTTGGAGTCGGCCGGTGACAAAATGTTCCAAACACACCCCATGCACAACTCCACCGGGGAAGGTGCCAGACAGGAGTTCTCCTGGTAGTTTTTACATTGCTCCGGTAGGCAGCTGAAAGGCACCACAAAAGTTGTTCTACCTGCTTTCTGGGCTGAGATGGGGAACCGATGAATTTTGGAGTCGGCCGGTGACAAAATGTTCCAAACACACCCCATGCACAACTCCACCGGGGAAGGTGCCAGACAGGAGTTCTCTTAGTAGTTTTTACACTACCTTGGTAGGCATCTGAAAGGCACCACAAAAGTTGTTCTACCTGCTTTCTGGGCTGAGATGGGGAACCGCTGGATTTTGGACTCGGCTGGTGACAAAATGTTCCAAACACACCCCATGCACAACTCCACCGGGGAAGGTGCCAGACAGGAGTTCTCCTGGTAGTTTTTACATTGCTCCGGTAGGCATCTGAAAGACACCACAAAAGTTGTTTTACCTGCTTTCTGGGCTGAGATGGGGAACCGCTGAATTTTGGAGTCGGCCGGTGACAAAATGTTCCAAACACACGCCATGCACAACTCCACCGGGGAAGGTGCCAGACAGGAGTTCTCTTAGTAGTTTTTACACTACCTCGGTAGGCATCTGAAAGGCACCACAAAAGTTGTTCTACCTGCTTTCTGGGCTGAGATGGGGAACCGCTGGATTTTGGACTCGGCTGGTGACAAAATGTTCCAAACACACCCCATGCACAACTCCACTAGCGAAGGTGCCAGACAGGAGTTCTCCTGGTAGTTTTTACATTGCTCCGGTAGGCATCTGAAAGACACCACAAAAGTTGTTTTACCTGCTTTCTGGGCTGAGATGGGGAACCGCTGAATTTTGGAGTCGGCCGGTGACAAAATGTTCCAAACACACCCCATGCACAACTCCACCGGGGAAGGTGCCAGACAGGAGTTCTCTTAGTAGTTTTTACACTACCTTGGTAGGCAGCTGAAAGGCACCACAAAAGTTGTTCTACCTGCTTTCTGGGCTGAGATGGGGAAACGCTGAATTTTGGACTCGGCCGGTGACAAAATGTTCCAAACACACCCCATGCACAACTCCACCGGGGAAGGTGCCAGACAGGAGTTCTCCTGGTAGTTTTTACATTGCTCCGGTAGGCATCTGAAAGACACCACAAAAGTTGTTCTTCCTGCTTTCTGGGCTGAGATGGGGAACCGCTGAATTTTGGACTCGGCCGGTGACAAAATGTTCCAAACACACCCCATGCACAACTCCACCGGGGAAGGTGCCAGACAGGAGTTCTCCTGGTAGTTTTTACATTGCTCCGGTAGGCAGCTGAAAGGCACCACAAAAGTTGTTCTACCTGCTTTCTGGGCTGAGATGGGGAACCGCTGAATTTTGGAGTCGGCTGGTGACAAAATGTTCCAAACACACCCCATGCACAACTCCGCCGGGGAAGGTGCCAGACAGGAGTTCTCCTGGTAGTTTTTACACTACCTTGGTAGGCAGCTGAAAGGCACCACAAAAGTTGTTCTACCTGCTTTCTGGGCTGAGATGGGGAACCGCTGAATTTTGGACTCGGCCGGTGACAAAATGTTCCAAACACACCCCATGCACAACTCCACCGGGGAAGGTGCCAGACAGGAGTTGTCTTAGTAGTTTTTACACTATCTTGGTAGGCAGCTGAAAGGCACCACAAAAGTTGTTCTACCTGCTTTCTGGGGTGAGATGGGGAACCGCTGAATTTTGGAGTCGGCCGGTGACAAAATGTTCCAAACACACCCCATGCACAACTCCACCGGGGAAGGTGCCAGACAGGAGTTCTCCTGGTAGTTTTTACATTGCTCCGGTAGGCATCTGAAAGACACCACAAAAGTTGTTCTACCTGCTTTCTGGGCTGAGATGGGGAACAGCTGAATTTTGGACTCGGCTGGTGACAAAATGTTCCAAACACACCCCATGCACAACTCCACCGGGGAAGGTGCCAGACAGGAGTTCTCCTGGTAGTTTTTACATTGCTCCTGTAGGCATCAAAAGGACACCACAAAAGTTGTTCTTCCTGCTTTCTGGGCTGAGATGGGGAACCGCTGAATTTTGGAGTCGGCCGGTGACAAAATGTTCCAAAAACACCCCCCGGCACAACTCCACCGGGGAAGGTGCCAGACAGGAGTTCTCTTAGTAGTTTTTACACTACCTTGGTAGGAACCTGAAAGACACCACAAAAGTTGTTCTTCCTGCTTTCTGGGCTGAGATGGGGAACCGCTGAATTTTGGACTCGGCCGGTGACAAAATGTTCCAAACACACCCCATGCACAACTCCACCGGGGAAGGTGCCAGACAGGAGTTCTCCTGGTAGTTTTTACATTGCTCCGGTAGGCATCTGAAAGACACCACAAAAGTTGTTCTACCTGCTTTCTGGGCTGAGATGGGGAACCGCTGAATTTTGGAGTCGGCCGGTGACAAAATGTTCCAAACACACCCCATGCACAACTCCACCGGGGAAGGTGCCAGACAGGAGTTCTCCTGGTAGTTTTTACACTACCTTGGTAGGCAGCTGAAAGGCACCACAAAAGTTGTTCTACCTGCTTTCTGGGCTGAGATGGGGAACCGCTGAATTTTGGAGTCGGCCGGTGACAAAATGTTCCAAACACACCCCATGCACAACTCCACCGGGGAAGGTGCCAGACAGGAGTTCTCCTGGTAGTTTTTACACTGCTCCGGTAGGCATCTGAAAGAAACCACAAAAGTTGTTCTACCTGCTTTCTGGGCTGAGATGGGGAACCGCTGAATTTTGGAGTCGGCCGGTGACAAAATGTTCCAAACACACCCCCCGGCACAACTCCACCGGGGAAGGTGCCAGACAGGAGTTCTCTTAATAGTTTTTACACTACCTTGGTAGGAACCTGAAAGACACCCCAAAAGTTGTTCTACCTTCTTTCTGGGCTGAGATGGGGAACCGCTGAATTTTGGAGTCGGCCGGTGACAAAATGTTCCAAACACACCCCATGCACAACTCCACCGGGGAAGGTGCCAGACAGGAGTTCTCCTGGTAGTTTTTACATTGCTCCGGTAGGCAGCTGAAAGGCACCACAAAAGTTGTTCTACCTGCTTTCTGGGCTGAGATGGGGAACCGCTGAATTTTGGAGTCGGCCAGTGACAAAATGTTCCAAACACACCCCATGCACAACTCCACCGGGGAAGGTGCCAGACAGGAGTTCTCCTGGTAGTTTTTACATTGCTCCGGTAGGCATCTGAAAGACACCACATAAGTTGTTCTACCTGCTTTCTGGGCTGAGATGGGGAACCGCTGAATTTTGGAGTCGGCCGGTGACAAAATGTTCCAAACACACGCCATGCACAACTCCACCGGGGAAGGTGCCAGACAGGAGTTCTCCTGGTAGTTTTTACATTGCTCCGGTAGGCATCTGAAAGACACCACAAAAGTTGTTCTACCTGCTTTCTGGGCTGAGATGGGGAACCGCTGAATTTTGGACTCGGCCGGTGACAAAATGTTCCAAACACACCCCATGCACAACTCCACCGGGGAAGGTGCCAGACAGGAGTTCTCTTAATAGTTTTTACACTACCTTGGTAGGCAGCTGAAAGGCACCACAAAAGTTGTTCTACCTGCTTTCTGGGCTGAGATGGGGAACCGCTGAATTTTGGAGTCGGCCGGTGACAAAATGTTCCAAACACACCCCATGCACAACTCCACCGGGGAAGGTGCCAGACAGGAGTTCTCCTGGTAGTTTTTACATTGCTCCGGTAGGCATCTGAAAGGCACCACAAAAGTTGTTCTACCTGCTTTCTGGGCTGAGATGGGGAACCGCTGAATTTTGGACTCGGCCGGTGACAAAATGTTCCAAAAACACCCCCCGGCACAACTCCACCGGGGAAGGTGCCAGACAGGAGTTCTCTTAGTAGTTTTTACACTACCTTGGTAGGAACCTGAAAGACACCACAAAAGTTGTTCTTCCTGCTTTCTGGGCTGAGATGGGGAACCGCTGAATTTTGGAGTCGGCCGGTGACAAAATGTTCCAAACACACCCCATGCACAACTCCACCGGGGAAGGTGCCAGACAGGAGTTCTCCTGGTAGTTTTTACATTGCTCCGGTAGGCATCTGAAAGACACCACAAAAGTTGTTCTACCTGCTTTCTGGGCTGAGATGGGGAACCGCTGAATTTTGGAGTCGGCCGGTGACAAAATGTTCCAAACACACCCCATGCACAACTCCACCGGGGAAGGTGCCAGACAGGAGTTCTCCTGGTAGTTTTTACACTACCTTGGTAGGCAGCTGAAAGGCACCACAAAAGTTGTTCTACCTGCTTTCTGGGCTGAGATGGGGAACCGCTGAATTTTGGAGTCGGCCGGTGACAAAATGTTCCAAACACACCCCCTGCACAACTCCACCGGGGAAGGTGCCAGACAGGAGTTCTCCTGATAGTTTTTACACTGCTCCGGTAGGCATCTGAAAGACACCACAAATGTTGTTCTACCTGCTTTCTGGGCTGAGATGGGGAACCGCTGAATTTTGGACTCAGCCGGTGACAAAATGTTCCAAACACACCCCATGCACAACTCCACCGGGGAAGGTGCCAGACAGGAGTTCTCCTGGTAGTTTTTACATTGCTCCGTTAGGCATCTGAAAGACACCACAAAAGTTGTTCTACCTGCTTTCTGGGCTGAGATGGGGAACCGCTGAATTTTGGAGTCGGCCGGTGACAAAATGTTCCAAACACACCCCATGCACAACTCCACCGGGGAAGGTGCCAGACAGGAGTTCTCCTGGTAGTTTTTACATTGCTCCGGTAGGCAGCTGAAAGGCACCACAAAAGTTGTTCTACCTGCTTTCTGGGCTGAGATGGGGAACCGCTGAATTTTGGACTCGGCCGGTGACAAAATGTTCCAAACACACCCCATGCACAACTCCACCGGGGAAGGTGCCAGACAGGAGTTCTCTTAGTAGTTTTTACACTACCTTGGTAGGCAGCTGAAAGGCACCACAAAAGTTGTTCTACCTGCTTTCTGGGCTGAGATGGGGAACCGCTGGATTTTGGACTCGGCTGGTGACAAAATGTTCCAAACACACCCCATGCACAACTCCACCGGGGAAGGTGCCAGGCAGGAGTTCAGTTGGTAGTTTTTACATTGCTCCGGTAGGCATCTGAAAGACACCACATAAGTTGTTCTACCTGCTTTCTGGGCTGAGATGGGGAACCGCTGAATTTTGGAGTCGGCCGGTGACAAAATGTTCCAAACACACCCCATGCACAACTCCACCGGGGAAGGTGCCAGACAGGAGTTCTCTTAGTAGTTTTTACACTACCTTGGTAGGCATCTGAAAGGCACCACAAAAGTTGTTCTACCTGCTTTCTGGGCTGAGATGGGGAACCGCTGAATTTTGGACTCGGCTGGTGACAAAATGTTCCAAACACACCCCATGCACAACTCCACCGGGGAAGGTGCCAGACAGGAGTTCTCCTGGTAGTTTTTACATTGCTCCGGTAGGCATCTGAAAGACACCACAAAAGTTGTTCTTCCTGCTTTCTGGGCTGAGATGGGGAACCGCTGAATTTTGGACTCGGCCGGTGACAAAATGTTCCAAACACACCCCATGCACAACTCCACCGGGGAAGGTGCCAGGGACGAGTTCTGTTGGTAGTTTTTACATTGCTCCTGTAGGCATCAAAAGGACACCACAAAAGTTGTTCTACCTGCTTTCTGGGCTGAGATGGGGAACAGCTGAATTTTGGACTCGGCTGGTGACAAAATTTTAATAAATACACCCCATGCACAACTCCACTAGCGAAGGTGCCAGGGACGAGTTCTGTTGGTAGTTTTTACATTGCTCCGGTAGGCATCAAAAGGACACCACAAAAGTTGTTCTACCTGCTTTCTGGGCTGAGATGGGGAACCGCTGAATTTTGGACTCGGCCGGTGACAAAATGTTCCAAAGACCACCCCATGCACAACTCCACCGGGGAAGGTGCCGGGCAGGAGTTCTCTTAGTAGTTTTTACACTACCTTGGTAGGCAGCTGAAAGGCACCACAAAAGTTGTTCTACCTGCTTTCTGGGCTGAGATGGGGAACCGCTGAATTTTGGACTCGGCTGGTGACAAAATGTTCCAAAAACACCCCATGCACAACTCCACCGGGGAAGGTGCCAGACAGGAGTTCTCCTGGTAGTTTTTACATTGCTCCGGTAGGCATCTGAAAGACACCACAAAAGTTGTTCTACCTGCTTTCTGGGCTGAGATGGGGAACCGCTGAATTTTGGAGTCGGCTGGTGACAAAATGTTCCAAACACACCCCATGCACAACTCCACTAGCGAAGGTGCAAGGGACGAGTTCTGTTGGTAGTTTTTACATTGCTCCGGTAGGCATCAAAAGGACACCACAAAAGTTGTTCTTCCTGCTTTCTGGGCTGAGATGGGGAACCGCTGAATTTTGGACTCGGCCGGTGACAAAATGTTCCAAACACACCCCATGCACAACTCCACCGGGGAAGGTGCCAGACAGGAGTTCTCTTAGTAGTTTTTACACTACCTTGGTAGGCACCTGAAAGGCACCACAAAAGTTGTTCTACCTTCTTTCTGGGCTGAGATGGGGAACCGCTGAATTTTGGACTCGGCTGGTGACAAAATGTTCCAAACACACCCCATGCACAACTCCACCGGGGAAGGTGCCAGACAGGAGTTCTCCTGGTAGTTTTTACATTGCTCCGGTAGGCATCTGAAAGACACCACAAAAGTTGTTCTACCTGCTTTCTGGGCTGAGATGGGGAACCGCTGAATTTTGGAGTCGGCTGGTGACAAAATGTTCCAAACACACCCCATGCACAACTCACCCGGGGAAGGTGCCAGACAGGAGTTCTCCTGGTAGTTTTTACATTGCTCCGGTAGGCATCTGAAAGACACCACAAAAGTTGTTCTACCTGCTTTCTGGGCTGAGATGGGGAACCGCTGAATTTTGGAGTCGGCCGGTGACAAAATGTTCCAAACACACCCCATGCACAACTCCACCGGGGAAGGTGCCAGACAGGAGTTCTCTTGGTAGTTTTTACACTACCTTGGTAGGCAGCTGAAAGGCACCACAAAAGTTGTTCTACCTGCTTTCTGGGCTGAGATGGGGAACCGCTGAATTTTGGACTCGGCCGGTGACAAAATGTTCCAAACACACCCCATGCACAACTCCACCGGGGAAGGTGCCAGACAGGAGTTCTCCTGGTAGTTTTTACATTGCTCCGGTAGGCATCTGAAAGACACCACATAAGTTGTTCTACCTGCTTTCTGGGCTGAGATGGGGAACCGCTGAATTTTGGAGTCGGCCGGTGACAAAATGTTCCAAACACACCCCATGCACAACTCCACCGGGGAAGGTGCCAGACAGGAGTTCTCCTGGTAGTTTTTACATTGCTCCGGTAGGCATCTGAAAGACACCACAAAAGTTGTTCTACCTGCTTTCTGGGCTGAGATGGGGAACCGCTGAATTTTGGAGTCGGCCGGTGACAAAATGTTCCAAACACACCCCATGCACAACTCCACTAGCGAAGGTGCCAGGGACGAGTTCTGTTGGTAGTTTTTACATTGCTCCTGTAGGCATCGAAAGGACACCACAAAAGTTGTTCTACCTGCTTTCTGGGCTGAGATGGGGAACAGCTGAATTTTGGACTCGGCTGGTGACAAAATTTTAATAAATACACCCCATGCACAACTCCACTAGCGAAGGCGCCAGACAGGAGTTCTGTTGGCAGTTTTTACATTGCTCCGGTAGGCATCAAAAGGACACCACAAAAGTTGTTCTACCTGCTTTCTGGGCTGAGATGGGGAACCGCTGAATTTTGGACTCGGCCGGTGACAAAATGTTCCAAACACACCCCATGCACAACTCCACCGGGGAAGGTGCCAGACAGGAGTTCTCTTAGTAGTTTTTACACTACCTTGGTAGGCAGCTGAAAGGCACCACAAAAGTTGTTCTACCTGCTTTCTGGGCTGAGATGGGGAACCGCTGGATTTTGGACTCGGCTGGTGACAAAATGTTCCAAACACACCCCCTGCACAACTCCACCGGGGAAGGTGCCAGACAGGAGTTCTCCTGGTAGTTTTTACATTGCTCCGGTAGGCATCTGAAAGACACCACAAAAGTTGTTCTTCCTGCTTTCTGGGCTGAGATGGGGAACCGCTGAATTTTGGACTCGGCCGGTGACAAAATGTTCCAAACACACCCCATGCACAACTCCACCGGGGAAGGTGCCAGGGACGAGTTCTGTTGGTAGTTTTTACATTGCTCCTGTAGGCATCAAAAGGACACCACAAAAGTTGTTCTACCTGCTTTCTGGGCTGAGATGGGGAACAGCTGAATTTTGGACTCGGCTGGTGACAAAATTTTAATAAATACACCCCATGCACAACTCCACTAGCGAAGGTGCCAGGGACGAGTTCTGTTGGTAGTTTTTACATTGCTCCTGTAGGCATCGAAAGGACACCACAAAAGTTGTTCTACCTGCTTTCTGGGCTGAGATGGGGAACAGCTGAATTTTGGACTCGGCTGGTGACAAAATTTTA
Organism: Falco biarmicus; assembly: GCF_023638135.1. Lineage (NCBI taxonomy): Eukaryota > Metazoa > Chordata > Aves > Falconiformes > Falconidae > Falco > Falco biarmicus. The sequence goes on from NW_026611935.1 coordinate 21,119, forward strand.
ATAAATACACCCCATGCACAACTCCACTAGCGAAGGCGCCAGACAGGAGTTCTGTTGGCAGTTTTTACATTGCTCCGGTAGGCATCAAAAGGACACCACAAAAGTTGTTCTACCTGCTTTCTGGGCTGAGATGGGGAACCGCTGAATTTTGGACTCGGCCGGTGACAAAATGTTCCAAACACACCCCATGCACAACTCCACCGGGGAAGGTGCCAGACAGGAGTTCTCTTAGTAGTTTTTACACTACCTTGGTAGGCAGCTGAAAGGCACCACAAAAGTTGTTCTACCTGCTTTCTGGGCTGAGATGGGGAACCGCTGGATTTTGGACTCGGCTGGTGACAAAATGTTCCAAACACACCCCATGCACAACTCCACCGGGGAAGGTGCCAGACAGGAGTTCTCCTGGTAGTTTTTACATTGCTCCGGTAGGCATCTGAAAGACACCACATAAGTTGTTCTACCTGCTTTCTGGGCTGAGATGGGGAACCGCTGAATTTTGGACTCGGCCGGTGACAAAATGTTCCAAACACACCCCATGCACAACTCCACCGGGGAAGGTGCCAGACAGGAGTTCTCTTAGTAGTTTTTACACTACCTTGGTAGGCATCTGAAAGGCACAACAAAAGTTGTTCTACCTGCTTTCTGGGCTGAGATGGGGAACCGCTGAATTTTGGACTCGGCTGGTGACAAAATGTTCCAAACACACCCCATGCACAACTCCACCGGGGAAGGTGCCAGACAGGAGTTCTCCTGGTAGTTTTTACATTGCTCCGGTAGGCATCTGAAAGACACCACAAAAGTTGTTCTTCCTGCTTTCTGGGCTGAGATGGGGAACAGCTGAATTTTGGACTCGGCCGGTGACAAAATGTTCCAAACACACCCCATGCACAACTCCACCGGGGAAGGTGCCAGGGACGAGTTCTGTTGGTAGTTTTTACATTGCTCCTGTAGGCATCAAAAGGACACCACAAAAGTTGTTCTACCTGCTTTCTGGGCTGAGATGGGGAACAGCTGAATTTTGGACTCGGCTGGTGACAAAATTTTAATAAATACACCCCATGCACAACTCCACTAGCGAAGGTGCCAGGGACGAGTTCTGTTGGTAGTTTTTACACTGCTCCGGTAGGCATCAAAAGGACACCACAAAAGTTGTTCTACCTGCTTTCTGGGCTGAGATGGGGAACCGCTGAATTTTGGACTCGGCCGGTGACAAAATGTTCCAAAGACACCCCATGCACAACTCCACCGGGGAAGGTGCCGGGCAGGAGTTCTCTTAGTAGTTTTTACACTACCTTGGTAGGCAGCTGAAAGGCACCACAAAAGTTGTTCTACCTGCTTTCTGGGCTGAGATGGGGAACCGCTGAATTTTGGACTCGGCTGGTGACAAAATGTTCCAAAAACACCCCATGCACAACTCCACCGGGGAAGGTGCCAGACAGGAGTTCTCCTGGTAGTTTTTACATTGCTCCGGTAGGCATCTGAAAGACACCACAAAAGTTGTTCTACCTGCTTTCTGGGCTGAGATGGGGAACCGCTGAATTTTGGAGTCGGCTGGTGACAAAATGTTCCAAACACACCCCATGCACAACTCCACCGGGGAAGGTGCCAGACAGGAGTTCTCCTGGTAGTTTTTACATTGCTCCGGTAGGCATCTGAAAGACACCACAAAAGTTGTTCTACCTGCTTTCTGGGCTGAGATGGGGAACCGCTGAATTTTGGACTCGGCCGGTGACAAAATGTTCCAAACACACCCCATGCACAACTCCACCGGGGAAGGTGCCAGACAGGAGTTCTCTTAATAGTTTTTACACTACCTTGGTAGGCACCTGAAAGGCACCACAAAAGTTGTTCTACCTTCTTTCTGGGCTGAGATGGGGAACCGCTGAATTTTGGACTCGGCTGGTGACAAAATGTTCCAAACACACCCCATGCACAACTCCACCGGGGAAGGTGCCAGACAGGAGTTCTCCTGGTAGTTTTTACATTGCTCCGGTAGGCATCTGAAAGACACCACATAAGTTGTTCTACCTGCTTTCTGGGCTGAGATGGGGAACCGCTGAATTTTGGAGTCGGCCGGTGACAAAATGTTCCAAACACACCCCATGCACAACTCCACCGGGGAAGGTGCCAGACAGGAGTTCTCTTGGTAGTTTTTACACTACCTTGGTAGGCAGCTGAAAGGCACCACAAAAGTTGTTCTACCTGCTTTCTGGGCTGAGATGGGGAACCGCTGAATTTTGGAGTCGGCCGGTGACAAAATGTTCCAAACACACCCCATGCACAACTCCACCGGGGAAGGTGCCAGACAGGAGTTCTCCTGGTAGTTTTTACATTGCTCCGGTAGGCATCTGAAAGACACCACAAAAGTTGTTCTACCTGCTTTCTGGGCTGAGATGGGGAACCGCTGAATTTTGGAGTCGGCCGGTGACAAAATGTTCCAAACACACCCCATGCACAACTCCACCGGGGAAGGTGCCAGACAGGAGTTCTCCTGGTAGTTTTTACATTGCTCCGGTAGGCATCTGAAAGACACCACAAAAGTTGTTCTACCTGCTTTCTGGGCTGAGATGGGGAACCGCTGAATTTTGGAGTCGGCCGGTGACAAAATGTTCCAAACACACCCCATGCACAACTCCACTAGCGAAGGTGCCAGGGACGAGTTCTGTTGGTAGTTTTTACATTGCTCCTGTAGGCATCGAAAGGACACCACAAAAGTTGTTCTACCTGCTTTCTGGGCTGAGATGGGGAACAGCTGAATTTTGGACTCGGCTGGTGACAAAATTTTAATAAATACACCCCATGCACAACTCCACTAGCGAAGGCGCCAGACAGGAGTTCTGTTGGCAGTTTTTACATTGCTCCGGTAGGCATCAAAAGGACACCACAAAAGTTGTTCTACCTGCTTTCTGGGCTGAGATGGGGAACCGCTGAATTTTGGACTCGGCCGGTGACAAAATGTTCCAAACACACGCCATGCACAACTCCACCGGGGAAGGTGCCAGAAAGGAGTTCTCCTGGTAGTTTTTACATTGCTCCGGTAGGCATCTGAAAGACACCACAGAAGTTGTTCTACCTGCTTTCTGGGTTGAGATGGGGAACCGCTGAATTTTGGAGTCGGCCGGTGACAAAATGTTCCAAACACACCCCATGCACAACTCCACTAGCGAAGGTGCCAGGGACGAGTTCTGATGGTAGTTTTTACATTGCTCCTGTAGGCATCAAAAGGACACCACAAAAGTTGTTCTTCCTGCTTTCTGGGCTGAGATGGGGAATCGCTGAATTTTTGACTCGGCCGGTGACGAAATGTTCCAAACACACCCCATGCACAACTCCACCGGGGAAGGTGCCAGGCAGGAGTTCTCCTGGTAGTTTTTACACTACTTTGGTAGGCATCTGAAAGACACCACAAAAGTTGTTCTACCTGCTTTCTGGGCTGAGATGGGGAACCGCTGAATTTTGGACTCGGCCGGTGACAAAATGTTCCAAACACACCCCATGCACAACTCCACCGGGGAAGGTGCCAGACAGGAGTTCTCTTAGTAGTTTTTACACTACCTTGGTAGGAACCTGAAAGACACCACAAAAGTTGTTCTTCCTGCTTTCTGGGCTGAGATGGGGAACCGCTGAATTTTGGAGTCGGCCGGTGACAAAATGTTCCAAACACACCCCATGCACAACTCCACCGGGGAAGGTGCCAGACAGGAGTTCTCCTGGTAGTTTTTACATTGCTCCGGTAGGCATCTGAAAGACACCACAAAAGTTGTTCTTCCTGCTTTCTGGGCTGAGATGGGGAACCGCTGAATTTTGGAGTCGGCCGGTGACAAAATGTTCCAAACACACCCCATGCACAACTCCACCGGGGAAGGTGCCAGACAGGAGTTCTCCTGGTGGTTTTTACATTGCTCCGGTAGGCATCTGAAAGACACCACAAAAGTTGTTCTTCCTGCTTTCTGGGCTGAGATGGGGAACCGCTGAATTTTGGAGTCGGCCGGTGACAAAATGTTCCAAACACACCCCATGCACAACTCCACCGGGGAAGGTGCCAGACAGGAGTTCATTTGGTAGTTTTTACACTACCTTGGTAGGCAGCTGAAAGGCACCACAAAAGTTGTTCTACCTGCTTTCTGGGCTGAGATGGGGAACCGCTGAATTTTGGACTCGGCTGTTGACAAAATTTTAATAAATACACCCCATGCACAACTCCACTAGCGAAGGTGCCAGGGACTAGTTCTGTTGGTAGTTTTTACATTGCTCCGGTAGGCATCAAAAGGACACCACAAAAGTTGTTCTACCTGCTTTCTGGGCTGAGATGGGGAACCGCTGAATTTTGGACTCGGCCGGTGACAAAATGTTCCAAACACACCCCATGCACAACTCCACCGGGGAAGGTACCAGACAGGAGTTCTCTTAGTAGTTTTTACACTACCTTGGTAGGCATCTGAAAGACACCACAAAAGTTGTTCTTCCTGCTTTCTGGGCTGAGATGGGGAACCGCTGAATTTTGGAGTCGGCCGGTGACAAAATGTTCCAAACACACCCCATGCACAACTCCACCGGGGAAGGTGCCAGACAGGAGTTCTCCTGGTAGTTTTTACATTGCTCCGGTAGGCATCTGAAAGACACCACAAAAGTTGTTCTTCCTGCTTTCTGGGCTGAGATGGGGAACCGCTGAATTTTGGACTCGGCCGGTGACAAAATGTTCCAAACACACCCCATGCACAACTCCACCGGGGAAGGTGCCAGACAGGAGTTCTCCTGGTAGTTTTTACATTGCTCCGGTAGGCATGTGAAAGACACCACAAAAGTTGTTCTACCTGCTTTCTGGGCTGAGATGGGGAACCGCTGAATTTTGGAGTCGGCTGGTGACAAAATGTTCCAAACACACCCCATGCACAACTCCACCGGGGAAGGTGCCAGACAGGAGTTCTCTTAATAGTTTTTACACTACCTTGGTAGGCATTTGAAAGGCACCACAAAAGTTGTTCTACCTGCTTTCTGGGCTGAGATGGGGAACCGCTGAATTTTGGACTCGGCCGGTGACAAAATGTTCCAAACACACCCCATGCACAACTCCACCGGGGAAGGTGCCAGACAGGAGTTCTCTTGGTAGTTTTTACACTACCTTGGTAGGCAGCTGAAAGGCACCACAAAAGTTGTTCTACCTGCTTTCTGGGCTGAGATTGGGAACCGCTGAATTTTGGACTCGGCTGGTGACAAAATGTTCCAAACACACCCCATGCACAACTCCACCGGGGAAGGTGCCAGACAGGAGTTCTCCTGGTAGTTTTTACACTACCTTGGTAGGCATCTGAAAGGCACCACAAAAGTTGTTCTACCTGCTTTCTGGGCTGAGATGGGGAACCGCTGAATTTTGGACTCGGCCGGTGACAAAATGTTCCAAACACACCCCATGCACAACTCCACCGGGGAAGGTGCCAGGCAGGAGTTCTCCTGGTAGTTTTTACATTGCTCCGGTAGGCAGCTGAAAGACACCACAAAAGTTGTTCTACCTGCTTTCTGGGCTGAGATGGGGAACCGCTGAATTTTGGAGTCGCCTGGTGACAAAATGTTCCAAACACACCCCATGCACAACTCCACCGGGGAAGGTGCCAGACAGGAGTTCTCTTAATAGTTTTTACACTACCTTGGTAGGCATTTGAAAGGCACCACAAAAGTTGTTCTTCCTGCTTTCTGGGCTGAGATGGGGAACCGCTGAATTTTGGAGTCGGCTGGTGACAAAATGTTCCAAACACACCCCATGCACAACTCCACCGGGGAAGGTGCCAGACAGGAGTTCTCCTGGTAGTTTTTACATTGCTCCGTTAGGCATCTGAAAGACACCACAAAAGTTGTTCTACCTGCTTTCTGGGCTGAGATGGGGAACCGCTGAATTTTGGAGTCGGCCGGTGACAAAATGTTCCAAACACACGCCATGCACAACTCCACCGGGGAAGGTGCCAGACAGGAGTTCTCCTGGTAGTTTTTACATTGCTCCGGTAGGCAGCTGAAAGGCACCACAAAAGTTGTTCTACCTGCTTTCTGGGCTGAGATGGGGAACCGCTGAATTTTGGACTCGGCTGGTGACAAAATGTTCCAAACACACCCCATGCACAACTCCACCGGGGAAGGTGCCAGACAGGAGTTCTCCTGGTAGTTTTTACATTGCTCCGGTAGGCATCTGAAAGACACCACAAAAGTTGTTCTTCCTGCTTTCTGGGCTGAGATGGGGAACCGCTGAATTTTGGAGTCGGCCGGTGACAAAATGTTCCAAACACACCCCATGCACAACTCCACCGGGGAAGGTGCCAGACAGGAGTTCTCCTGGTAGTTTTTACATTGCTCCGGTAGGCATCTGAAAGACACCACAAAAGTTGTTCTACCTGCTTTCTGGGCTGAGATGGGGAACCGCTGAATTTTGGAGTCGGCCGGTGACAAAATGTTCCAAACACACCCCATGCACAACTCCACCGGGGAAGGTGCCAGACAGGAGTTCTCTTAATAGTTTTTACATTGCTCCGGTAGGCATCTGAAAGACACCACAAAAGTTGTTCTACCTGCTTTCTGGGCTGAGATGGGGAACGGCAGAATTTTGGACTCGGCTGGTGACAAAATGTTCCAAACACACCCCATGCACAACTCCACCGGGGAAGGTGCCAGGCAGGAGTTCTCTTGGTAGTTTTTACACTACCTTGGTAGGCAGCTGAAAGGCACCACAAAAGTTGTTCTACCTGCTTTCTGGGCTGAGATGGGGAACAGCTGAATTTTGGACTCGGCTGGTGACAAAATTTTAATAAATACACCCCATGCACAACTCCACCGGGGAAGGTGCCAGACAGGAGTTCTCCAGGTAGTTTTTACATTGCTCCGGTAGGCATCTGAAAGACACCACAAAAGTTGTTCTACCTGCTTTCTGGGCTGAGATGGGGAACCGATGAATTTTGGAGTCGGCCGGTGAAAAAATGTTCCAAACACACCCCATGCACAACTCCACCGGGGAAGGTGCCAGACAGGAGTTCTCCTGGTAGTTTTTACATTGCTCCGGTAGGCATCTGAAAGACACCACATAAGTTGTTCTACCTGCTTTCTGGGCTGAGATGGGGAACCGCTGAATTTTGGAGTCGGCCGGTGACAAAATGTTCCAAACACACCCCATGCACAACTCCACTAGCGAAGGTGCCAGGGACGAGTTCTGTTGGTAGTTTTTACATTGCTCCTGTAGGCATCGAAAGGACACCACAAAAGTTGTTCTACCTGCTTTCTGGGCTGAGATGGGGAACAGCTGAATTTTGGACTCGGCTGGTGACAAAATTTTAATAAATACACCCCATGCACAACTCCACTAGCGAAGGCGCCAGACAGGAGTTCTGTTGGCAGTTTTTACATTGCTCCGGTAGGCATCAAAAGGACACCACAAAAGTTGTTCTACCTGCTTTCTGGGCTGAGATGGGGAACCGCTGAATTTTGGACTCGGCCGGTGACAAAATGTTCCAAACACACGCCATGCACAACTCCACCGGGGAAGGTGCCAGACAGGAGTTCTCCTGGTAGTGTTTACATTGCTCCGGTAGGCATCTGAAAGACACCACAGAAGTTGTTCTACCTGCTTTCTGGGTTGAGATGGGGAACCGCTGAATTTTGGAGTCGGCCGGTGACAAAATGTTCCAAACACACCCCATGCACAACTCCACTAGCGAAGGTGCCAGGGACGAGTTCTGATGGTAGTTTTTACATTGCTCCTGTAGGCATCAAAAGGACACCACAAAAGTTGTTCTTCCTGCTTTCTGGGCTGAGATGGGGAATCGCTGAATTTTTGACTCGGCCGGTGACGAAATGTTCCAAACACACCCCATGCACAACTCCACCGGGGAAGGTGCCAGGCAGGAGTTCTCCTGGTAGTTTTTACACTACTTTGGTAGGCATCTGAAAGGCACCACAAAAGTTGTTCTACCTGCTTTCTGGGCTGAGATGGGGAACCGCTGAATTTTGGACTCGGCCGGTGACAAAATGTTCCAAACACACCCCATGCACAACTCCACCGGGGAAGGTGCCAGACAGGAGTTCTCTTAGTAGTTTTTACACTACCTTGGTAGGAACCTGAAAGACACCACAAAAGTTGTTCTTCCTGCTTTCTGGGCTGAGATGGGGAACCGCTGAATTTTGGAGTCGGCCGGTGACAAAATGTTCCAAACACACCCCATGCACAACTCCACCGGGGAAGGTGCCAGACAGGAGTTCTCCTGGTAGTTTTTACATTGCTCCGGTAGGCATCTGAAAGACACCACAGAAGTTGTTCTACCTGCTTTCTGGGCTGAGATGGGGAACCGCTGAATTTTGGACTCGGCCGGTGACAAAATGTTCCAAACACACCCTATGCACAACTCCACCGGGGAAGGTGCCAGGCAGGAGTTCTCTTGGTAGTTTTTACACTACCTTGGTAGGCATCTGAAAGGCACCACAAAAGTTGTTCTACCTGCTTTCTGGGCTGAGATGGGGAACCGCTGAATTTTGGAGTCGGCCGGTGACAAAATGTTCCAAACACACCCCATGCACAACTCCACCGGGGAAGGTGCCAGACAGGAGTTCTCCTGGTAGTTTTTACATTGCTCCGGTAGGAATCTGAAAGATACCACAGAAGTTGTTCTACCTGCTTTCTGGGCTGAGATGGGGAACCGCTGTATTTTGGACTCGGCCGGTGACAAAATGTTCCAAACACACCCCATGCACAACTCCACTAGCGAAGGTGCCAGGGACGAGTTCTGTTGTAGTTTTTACATTGCTCCGGTAGGCATCAAAAGGACACCACAAAAGTTGTTCTACCTGCTTTCTGGGCTGAGATGGGGAACCGCTGAATTTTGGACTCGGCCGGTGACAAAATGTTCCAAACACACCCCATGCACAACTCCACCGGGGAAGGTGCCAGGCAGGAGTTCTCCTGGTAGTTTTTACATTGCTCCGGTACGCATCTGAAAGACACCACAAAAGTTGTTCTACCTGCTTTCTGGGCTGAGATGGGGAACCGCTGAATTTTGGAGTCGGCCGGTGACAAAATGTTCCAAACACACCCCATGCACAACTCCACCGGGGAAGGTGCCAGACAGGAGTTCATTTGGTAGTTTTTACACTACCTTGGTAGGCAGCTGAAAGGCACCACAAAAGTTGTTCTACCTGCTTTCTGGGCTGAGATGGGGAACAGCTGAATTTTGGACTCGGCTGTTGACAAAATTTTAATAAATACACCCCATGCACAACTCCACTAGCGAAGGTGCCAGGGACTAGTTCTGTTGGTAGTTTTTACATTGCTCCGGTAGGCATCAAAAGGACACCACAAAAGTTGTTCTACCTGCTTTCTGGGCTGAGATGGGGAACCGCTGAATTTTGGACTCGGCCGGTGACAAAATGTTCCAAACACACCCCATGCACAACTCCACCGGGGAAGGTACCAGACAGGAGTTCTCTTAGTAGTTTTTACACTACCTTGGTAGGCATCTGAAAGACACCACAAAAGTTGTTCTTCCTGCTTTCTGGGCTGAGATGGGGAACCGCTGAATTTTGGACTCGGCCGGTGACAAAATGTTCCAAACACACCCCATGCACAACTCCACCGGGGAAGGTGCCAGGCAGGAGTTCTCCTGGTAGTTTTTACATTGCTCCGGTAGGCATGTGAAAGACACCACAAAAGTTGTTCTACCTGCTTTCTGGGCTGAGATGGGGAACCGCTGAATTTTGGAGTCGGCCGGTGACAAAATGTTCCAAACACACCCCATGCACAACTCCACCGGGGAAGGTGCCAGACAGGAGTTCTCTTAATAGTTTTTACACTACCTTGGTAGGCATTTGAAAGGCACCACAAAAGTTGTTCTACCTGCTTTCTGGGCTGAGATGGGGAACCGCTGAATTTTGGACTCGGCCGGTGACAAAATGTTCCAAACACACCCCATGCACAACTCCACCGGGGAAGGTGCCAGACAGGAGTTCTCTTGGTAGTTTTTACACTACCTTGGTAGGCAGCTGAAAGGCACCACAAAAGTTGTTCTACCTGCTTTCTGGGCTGAGATGGGGAACCGCTGAATTTTGGACTCGGCCGGTGACAAAATGTTCCAAACACACCCCATGCACAACTCCACCGGGGAAGGTGCCAGGCAGGAGTTCTCCTGGTAGTTTTTACATTGCTCCGGTACGCATCTGAAAGACACCACAAAAGTTGTTCTACCTGCTTTCTGGGCTGAGATGGGGAACAGCTGAATTTTGGACTCGGCTGTTGACAAAATTTTAATAAATACACCCCATGCACAACTCCACCGGGGAAGGTGCCAGACAGGAGTTCTCCTGGTAGTTTTTACATTGCTCCGGTAGGCATCAAAAGGACACCACAAAAGTTGTTCTACCTGCTTTCTGGGCTGAGATGGGGAACCGCTGAATTTTGGACTCGGCCGGTGACAAAATGTTCCAAACACACCCCATGCACAACTCCACCGGGGAAGGTACCAGACAGGAGTTCTCTTAGTAGTTTTTACACTACCTTGGTAGGCATGTGAAAGACACCACAAAAGTTGTTCTTCCTGCTTTCTGGGCTGAGATGGGGAACCGCTGAATTTTGGACTCGGCCGGTGACAAAATGTTCCAAACACACCCCATGCACAACTCCACCGGGGAAGGTGCCAGACAGGAGTTCTCCTGGTAGTTTTTACATTGCTCCGGTAGGCATCTGAAAGACACCACAAAAGTTGTTCTTCCTGCTTTCTGGGCTGAGATGGGGAACCGCTGAATTTTGGACTCGGCCGGTGACAAAATGTTCCAAACACACCCCATGCACAACTCCACCGGGGAAGGTGCCAGACAGGAGTTCTCCTGGTAGTTTTTACATTGCTCCGGTAGGCATGTGAAAGACACCACAAAAGTTGTTCTACCTGCTTTCTGGGCTGAGATGGGGAACCGCTGAATTTTGGAGTCGGCCGGTGACAAAATGTTCCAAACACACCCCATGCACAACTCCACCGGGGAAGGTGCCAGACAGGAGTTCTCTTAATAGTTTTTACACTACCTTGGTAGGCATTTGAAAGGCACCACAAAAGTTGTTCTACCTGCTTTCTGGGCTGAGATGGGGAACCGCTGAATTTTGGACTCGGCCGGTGACAAAATGTTCCAAACACACCCCATGCACAACTCCACCGGGGAAGGTGCCAGACAGGAGTTCTCTTGGTAGTTTTTACACTACCTTGGTAGGCAGCTGAAAGGCACCACAAAAGTTGTTCTACCTGCTTTCTGGGCTGAGATGGGGAACCGCTGAATTTTGGACTCGGCTGGTGACAAAATGTTCCAAACACACCCCATGCACAACTCCACCGGGGAAGGTGCCAGACAGGAGTTCTCCTGGTAGTTTTTACACTACCTTGGTAGGCATCTGAAAGGCACCACAAAAGTTGTTCTACCTGCTTTCTGGGCTGAGATGGGGAATCGCTGAATTTTGGACTCGGCCGGTGACAAAATGTTCCAAACACACCCCATGCACAACTCCACCGGGGAAGGTGCCAGGCAGGAGTTCTCCTGGTAGTTTTTACATTGCTCCGGTAGGCAGCTGAAAGACACCACAAAAGTTGTTCTACCTGCTTTCTGGGCTGAGATGGGGAACCGCTGAATTTTGGAGTCGCCTGGTGACAAAATGTTCCAAACACACCCCATGCACAACTCCACCGGGGAAGGTGCCAGACAGGAGTTCTCTTAATAGTTTTTACACTACCTTGGTAGGCATTTGAAAGGCACCACAAAAGTTGTTCTTCCTGCTTTCTGGGCTGAGATGGGGAACCGCTGAATTTTGGAGTCGGCTGGTGACAAAATGTTCCAAACACACCCCATGCACAACTCCACCGGGGAAGGTGCCAGACAGGAGTTCTCCTGGTAGTTTTTACACTGCTCCGTTAGGCATCTGAAAGACACCACAAAAGTTGTTCTACCTGCTTTCTGGGCTGAGATGGGGAACCGCTGAATTTTGGAGTCGGCCGGTGACAAAATGTTCCAAAGACACGCCATGCACAACTCCACCGGGGAAGGTGCCAGACAGGAGTTCTCTTAATAGTTTTTACATTGCTCCGGTAGGCATCTGAAAGACACCACAAAAGTTATTCTACCTGCTTTCTGGGCTGAGATGGGGAACCGCTGAATTTTGGACTCGGCTGGTGACAAAATGTTCCAAACACACCCCATGCACAACTCCACCGGGGAAGGTGCCAGACAGGAGTTCTCCTGGTAGTTTTTACATTGCTCCGGTAGGCATCTGAAAGACACCACAAAAGTTGTTCTTCCTGCTTTCTGGGCTGAGATGGGGAACCGCTGAATTTTGGAGTCGGCCGGTGACAAAATGTTCCAAACACACCCCATGCACAACTCCACCGGGGAAGGTGCCAGACAGGAGTTCTCCTGGTAGTTTTTACATTGCTCCGGTAGGCATCTGAAAGACACCACAAAAGTTGTTCTACCTGCTTTCTGGGCTGAGATGGGGAACCGCTGAATTTTGGAGTCGGCCGGTGACAAAATGTTCCAAACACACGCCATGCACAACTCCACCGGGGAAGGTGCCAGACAGGAGTTCTCTTAATAGTTTTTACATTGCTCCGGTAGGCATCTGAAAGACACCACAAAAGTTGTTCTACCTGCTTTCTGGGCTGAGATGGGGAACGGCAGAATTTTGGACTCGGCTGGTGACAAAATGTTCCAAACACACCCCATGCACAACTCCACCGGGGAAGGTGCCAGGCAGGAGTTCTCCTGGTAGTTTTTACACTACCTTGGTAGGCAGCTGAAAGGCACCACAAAAGTTGTTCTACCTGCTTTCTGGGCTGAGATGGGGAACAGCTGAATTTTGGACTCGGCTGGTGACAAAATTTTAATAAATACACCCCATGCACAACTCCACCGGGGAAGGTGCCAGGGACGAGTTCTCCTGGTAGTTTTTATATTGCTCCGGTAGGCATCTGAAAGACACCACAAAAGTTGTTCTACCTGCTTTCTGGGCTGAGATGGGGAACCGATGAATTTTGGAGTCGGCCGGTGACAAAATGTTCCAAACACACCCCATGCACAACTCCACTAGCGAAGGTGCCAGGGACGAGTTCTGTTGGTAGTTTTTACATTGCTCCGGTAGGCATCAAAAGAACACCACAAAAGTTGTTCTTCCTGCTTTCTGGGCTGAGATGGGGAATCGCTGAATTTTGGAGTCGGCCGGTGACAAAATGTTCCAAAGACACCCCATGCACAACTCCACCGGGGAAGGTGCCAGACAGGAGTTCTCTTAGTAGTTTTTACACTACCTTGGTAGGCATCTGAAAGGCACCACAAAAGTTGTTCTACCTGCTTTCTGGGCTGAGATGGGGAACCGCTGAATTTTGGACTCGGCTGGTGACAAAATGTTCCAAACACACCCCATGCACAACTCCACCGGGGAAGGTGCCAGACAGGAGTTCTCCTGGTAGTTTTTACATTGCTCCGGTAGGCATCTGAAAGACACCACAAAAGTTGTTCTACCTGCTTTCTGGGCTGAGATGGGGAACCGCTGAATTTTGGAGTTGGCCGGTGACAAAATGTTCCAAACACACCCCATGCACAACTCCACCGGGGAAGGTGCCAGACAGGAGTTCTCTTAATAGTTTTTACACTACCTTGGTAGGCATCTGAAAGGCACCACAAAAGTTGTTCTACCTGCTTTCTGGGCTGAGATGGGGAACCGCTGAATTTTGGACTCGGCCGGTGACAAAATGTTCCAAACACACCCCATGCACAACTCCACCGGGGAAGGTGCAGGGACGAGTTCTCTTGGTAGTTTTTACACTACCTTGGTAGGCAGCTGAAAGGCACCACAAAAGTTGTTCTACCTGCTTTCTGGGCTGAGATGGGAACCGCTGAATTTTGGACTCGGCTGGTGACAAAATGTTCCAAACACACCCCATGCACAACTCCACCGGGGAAGGTGCCAGACAAGAGTTCTCTTGATAGTTTTTACACTACCTTGGTAGGCATCTGAAAGGCACCACAAAAGTTGTTCTACCTGCTTTCTGGGCTGAGATGGGGAACCGCTGAATTTTGGAGTTGGCCGGTGACAAAATGTTCCAAACACACCCCATGCACAACTCCACCGGGGAAGGTGCCAGACAGGAGTTCTCCTGGTAGTTTTTACATTGCTCCGGTAGGCATGTGAAAGACACCACAAAAGTTGTTCTACCTGCTTTCTGGGCTGAGATGGGGAACCGCTGAATTTTGGACTCGGCCGGTGACAAAATGTTCCAAACACACCCCCTGCACAACTCCACCGGGGAAGGTGCCAGACAGGAGTTCTCTTAATAGTTTTTACACTACCTTGGTAGGCATTTGAAAGACACCACAAAAGTTGTTCTTCCTGCTTTCTGGGCTGAGATGGGGAACCGCTGAATTTTGGACTCGGCCGGTGACAAAATGTTCCAAACACACCCCATGCACAACTCCACCGGGGAAGGTGCCAGACAGGAGTTCTCCTGGTAGTTTTTACATTGCTCCGGTAGGCATCTGAAAGACACCACAAAAGTTGTTCTACCTGCTTTCTGGGCTGAGATGGGGAACCGCTGAATTTTGGACTCGGCTGGTGACAAAATTTTAATAAATACACCCCATGCACAACTCCACTAGCGAAGGTGCCAGGGACGAGTTCTGTTGGTAGTTTTTACATTGCTCCGGTAGGCATCAAAAGGACACCACAAAAGTTGTTCTACCTGCTTTCTGGGCTGAGATGGGGAACCGCTGAATTTTGGACTCGGCCGGTGACAAAATGTTCCAAACACACCCCATGCACAACTCCACCGGGGAAGGTGCCAGACAGGAGTTCTCTTAGTAGTTTTTACACTACCTTGGTAGGCAGCTGAAAGGCACCACAAAAGTTGTTCTACCTGCTTTCTGGGCTGAGATGGGGAACCGCTGAATTTTGGAGTCGGCTGGTGACAAAATGTTCCAAACACACCCCATGCACAACTCCACCGGGGAAGGTGCCAGACAGGAGTTCTCCTGGCAGTTTTTACATTGCTCCGGTAGGCATCTGAAAGACACCACAAAAGCTGTTCTTCCTGCTTTCTGGGCTGAGATGGGGAACCGCTGAATTTTGGAGTCGGCCGGTGACAAAATGTTCCAAACACACCCCATGCACAACTCCACCGGGGAAGGTGCCAGACAGGAGTTCTCCTGGTAGTTTTTACATTGCTCCGGTAGGCATCTGAAAGACACCACAAAAGTTGTTCTACCTGCTTTCTGGGCTGAGATGGGGAACCGCTGAATTTTGGAGTTGGCCGGTGACAAAATGTTCCAAACACACCCCATGCACAACTCCACCGGGGAAGGTGCCAGACAGGAGTTCTCTTAATAGTTTTTACACTACCTTGGTAGGCATCTGAAAGACACCACAAAAGTTGTTCTTCCTGCTTTCTGGGCTGAGATGGGGAACCGCTGAATTTTGGACTCGGCTGGTGACAAAATGTTCCAAACACACCCCATGCACAACTCCACCGGGGAAGGTGCCAGACAAGAGTTCTCTTGATAGTTTTTACACTACCTTGGTAGGCAGCTGAAAGGCACCACAAAAGTTGTTCTACCTGCTTTCTGGGCTGAGATGGGGAACAGCTGAATTTTGGAGTCGGCTGGTGACAAAATTTTAATAAATACACCCCATGCACAACTCCACCGGGGAAGGTGCCAGGGACGAGTTCTGTTGGTAGTTTTTACATTGCTCCTGTAGGCATCAAAAGGACACCACAAAAGTTGTTCTACCTGCTTTCTGGGCTGAGATGGGGAACCGCTGAATTTTGGACTCGGCCGGTGACAAAATGTTCCAAACACACCCCATTCACAACTCCACCGGGGAAGGTGCCAGACAAGAGTTCTCTTGATAGTTTATACACTACCTTGGTAGGCATCTGAAAGGCACCACAAAAGTTGTTCTACCTGCTTTCTGGGCTGAGATGGGGAACCGCTGAATTTTGGAGTTGGCCGGTGACAAAATGTTCCAAACACACCCCATGCACAACTCCACCGGGGAAGGTGCCAGACAGGAGTTCTCCTGGTAGTTTTTACATTGCTCCGGTAGGCATCTGAAAGACATCACAAAAGTTGTTCTACCTGCTTTCTGGGCTGAGATGGGGAACCGCTGAATTTTGGAGTCGGCCGGTGACAAAATGTTCCAAACACACCCCATGCACAACTCCACCGGGGAAGGTGCCAGACAGGAGTTCTCCTGGTAGTTTTTACATTGCTCCGGTAGGCATCTGAAAGACACCACAAAAGTTGTTCTACCTGCTTTCTGGGCTGAGATGGGGAACCGCTGAATTTTGGAGTCGGCCGGTGACAAAATGTTCCAAACACACGCCATGCACAACTCCACCGGGGAAGGTGCCAGACAGGAGTTCTCTTAATAGTTTTTACATTGCTCCGGTAGGCATCTGAAAGACACCACAAAAGTTGTTCTACCTGCTTTCTGGGCTGAGATGGGGAACGGCAGAATTTTGGACTCGGCTGGTGACAAAATGTTCCAAACACACCCCATGCACAACTCCACCGGGGAAGGTGCCAGGCAGGAGTTCTCCTGGTAGTTTTTACACTACCTTGGTAGGCAGCTGAAAGGCACCACAAAAGTTGTTCTACCTGCTTTCTGGGCTGAGATGGGGAACAGCTGAATTTTGGACTCGGCTGGTGACAAAATTTTAATAAATACACCCCATGCACAACTCCACCGGGGAAGGTGCCAGGGACGAGTTCTCCTGGTAGTTTTTATATTGCTCCGGTAGGCATCTGAAAGACACCACAAAAGTTGTTCTACCTGCTTTCTGGGCTGAGATGGGGAACCGATGAATTTTGGACTCGGCTGGGGACAAAATGTTCCAAACACACCCCATGCACAACTCCACCGGGGAAGGTGCCAGACAGGAGTTCTCCTGGTAGTTTTTACATTGCTCCTGTAGGCATCAAAAGAACACCACAAAAGTTGTTCTTCCTGCTTTCTGGGCTGAGATGGGGAATCGCTGAATTTTGGAGTCGGCCGGTGACAAAATGTTCCAAAGACACCCCATGCACAACTCCACCGGGGAAGGTGCCAGACAGGAGTTCTCTTAGTAGTTTTTACACTACCTTGGTAGGCATCTGAAAGGCACCACAAAAGTTGTTCTACCTGCTTTCTGGGCTGAGATGGGGAACCGCTGAATTTTGGACTCGGCTGGTGACAAAATGTTCCAAACACACCCCATGCACAACTCCACCGGGGAAGGTGCCAGACAGGAGTTCTCCTGGTAGTTTTTACATTGCTCCGGTAGGCATCTGAAAGACACCACAAAAGTTGTTCTACCTGCTTTCTGGGCTGAGATGGGGAACCGCTGAATTTTGGAGTTGGCCGGTGACAAAATGTTCCAAACACACCCCATGCACAACTCCACCGGGGAAGGTGCCAGACAGGAGTTCTCTTAATAGTTTTTACACTACCTTGGTAGGCAGCTGAAAGGCACCACAAAAGTTGTTCTACCTGCTTTCTGGGCTGAGATGGGGAACCGCTGAATTTTGGACTCGGCCGGTGACAAAATGTTCCAAACACACCCCATGCACAACTCCACCGGGGAAGGTGCAGGGACGAGTTCTCTTGGTAGTTTTTACACTACCTTGGTAGGCAGCTGAAAGGCACCACAAAAGTTGTTCTACCTGCTTTCTGGGCTGAGATGGGAACCGCTGAATTTTGGACTCGGCTGGTGACAAAATGTTCCAAACACACCCCATGCACAACTCCACCGGGGAAGGTGCCAGACAAGAGTTCTCTTGATAGTTTTTACACTACCTTGGTAGGCATCTGAAAGGCACCACAAAAGTTGTTCTACCTGCTTTCTGGGCTGAGATGGGGAACCGCTGAATTTTGGAGTTGGCCGGTGACAAAATGTTCCAAACACACCCCATGCACAACTCCACCGGGGAAGGTGCCAGACAGGAGTTCTCCTGGTAGTTTTTACATTGCTCCGGTAGGCATGTGAAAGACACCACAAAAGTTGTTCTACCTGCTTTCTGGGCTGAGATGGGGAACCGCTGAATTTTGGACTCGGCCGGTGACAAAATGTTCCAAACACACCCCCTGCACAACTCCACCGGGGAAGGTGCCAGACAGGAGTTCTCTTAATAGTTTTTACACTACCTTGGTAGGCATTTGAAAGACACCACAAAAGTTGTTCTTCCTGCTTTCTGGGCTGAGATGGGGAACCGCTGAATTTTGGACTCGGCCGGTGACAAAATTTTAATAAATACACCCCATGCACAACTCCACTAGCGAAGGTGCCAGGGACGAGTTCTCCTGGTAGTTTTTACATTGCTCCGGTAGGCATCAAAAGGACACCACAAAAGTTGTTCTACCTGCTTTCTGGGCTGAGATGGGGAACCGCTGAATTTTGGACTCGGCCGGTGACAAAATGTTCCAAACACACCCCATGCACAACTCCACCGGGGAAGGTGCCAGACAGGAGTTCTCTTAGTAGTTTTTACACTACCTTGGTAGGCAGCTGAAAGGCACCACAAAAGTTGTTCTACCTGCTTTCTGGGCTGAGATGGGGAACCGCTGAATTTTGGAGTCGGCTGGTGACAAAATGTTCCAAACACACCCCATGCACAACTCCACCGGGGAAGGTGCCAGACAGGAGTTCTCCTGGCAGTTTTTACATTGCTCCGGTAGGCATCTGAAAGACACCACAAAAGTTGTTCTTCCTGCTTTCTGGGCTGAGATGGGGAACCGCTGAATTTTGGAGTCGGCCGGTGACAAAATGTTCCAAACACACCCCATGCACAACTCCACCGGGGAAGGTGCCAGACAGGAGTTCTCCTGGTAGTTTTTACATTGCTCCGGTAGGCATCTGAAAGACACCACAAAAGTTGTTCTACCTGCTTTCTGGGCTGAGATGGGGAACCGCTGAATTTTGGAGTCGGCCGGTGACAAAATGTTCCAAACACACCCCATGCACAACTCCACCGGGGAAGGTGCCAGACAGGAGTTCTCTTAATAGTTTTTACACTACCTTGGTAGGCATCTGAAAGACACCACAAAAGTTGTTCTTCCTGCTTTCTGGGCTGAGATGGGGAACCGCTGAATTTTGGACTCGGCTGGTGACAAAATGTTCCAAACACACCCCATGCACAACTCCACCGGGGAAGGTGCCAGACAAGAGTTCTCTTGATAGTTTTTACACTACCTTGGTAGGCAGCTGAAAGGCACCACAAAAGTTGTTCTACCTGCTTTCTGGGCTGAGATGGGGAACAGCTGAATTTTGGAGTCGGCTGGTGACAAAATTTTAATAAATACACCCCATGCACAACTCCACTAGCGAAGGTGCCAGGGACGAGTTCTGTTGGTAGTTTTTACATTGCTCCTGTAGGCATCAAAAGGACACCACAAAAGTTGTTCTACCTGCTTTCTGGGCTGAGATGGGGAACCGCTGAATTTTGGACTCGGCCGGTGACAAAATGTTCCAAACACACCCCATTCACAACTCCACCGGGGAAGGTGCCAGACAAGAGTTCTCTTGATAGTTTATACACTACCTTGGTAGGCATCTGAAAGGCACCACAAAAGTTGTTCTACCTGCTTTCTGGGCTGAGATGGGGAACCGCTGAATTTTGGAGTTGGCCGGTGACAAAATGTTCCAAACACACCCCATGCACAACTCCACCGGGGAAGGTGCCAGACAGGAGTTCTCCTGGTAGTTTTTACATTGCTCCGGTAGGCATCTGAAAGACATCACAAAAGTTGTTCTACCTGCTTTCTGGGCTGAGATGGGGAACCGCTGAATTTTGGAGTCGGCCGGTGACAAAATGTTCCAAACACACCCCATGCACAACTCCACCGGGGAAGGTGCCAGACAGGAGTTCTCCTGGTAGTTTTTACATTGCTCCGGTAGGCATCTGAAAGACACCACAAAAGTTGTTCTACCTGCTTTCTGGGCTGAGATGGGGAACCGCTGAATTTTGGAGTCGGCCGGTGACAAAATGTTCCAAACACACGCCATGCACAACTCCACCGGGGAAGGTGCCAGACAGGAGTTCTCTTAATAGTTTTTACATTGCTCCGGTAGGCATCTGAAAGACACCACAAAAGTTGTTCTACCTGCTTTCTGGGCTGAGATGGGGAACCGCTGAATTTTGGAGTTGGCCGGTGACAAAATGTTCCAAACACACCCCATGCACAACTCCACCGGGGAAGGTGCCAGGCAGGAGTTCTCTTAATAGTTTTTACACTACCTTGGTAGGCAGCTGAAAGGCACCACAAAAGTTGTTCTACCTGCTTTCTGGGCTGAGATGGGGAACCGCTGAATTTTGGACTCGGCTGGTGACAAAATTTTAATAAATACACCCCATGCACAACTCCACTAGCGAAGGTTTCAGGGACGAGTTCTCCTGGTAGTTTTTACATTGCTCCGGTAGGCATCAAAAGGACACCACAAAAGTTGTTCTACCTGCTTTCTGGGCTGAGATGGGGAACCGCTGAATTTTGGACTCGGCCGGTGACAAAATGTTCCAAACACACCCCATGCACAACTCCACCGGGGAAGGTGCCAGACAGGAGTTCTCTTAGTAGTTTTTACACTACCTTGGTAGGCAGCTGAAAGGCACCACAAAAGTTATTCTACCTGCTTTCTGGGATGAGATGGGGAACCGCTGAATTTTGGACTCGGCTGGTGACAAAATGTTCCAAACACACCCCCTGCACAACTCCACCGGGGAAGGTGCCAGACAGGAGTTCTCCTGGTAGTTTTTACATTGCTCCGGTAGGCATCTGAAAGGCACCACAAAAGTTGTTCTTCCTGCTTTCTGGGCTGAGATGGGGAACCGCTGAATTTTGGAGTCGGCCGGTGACAAAATGTTCCAAACACACCCCATTCACAACTCCACCGGGGAAGGTGCCAGACAGGAGTTCTCCTGGTAGTTTTTACATTGCTCCGGTAGGCATCTGAAAGACACCACAAAAGTTGTTCTACCTGCTTTCTGGGCTGAGATGGGGAACCGCTGAATTTTGGAGTCGGCCGGTGACAAAATGTTCCAAACACACCCCATGCACAACTCCACTGGGAAGGTG
Organism: Falco biarmicus; assembly: GCF_023638135.1. Taxonomy (NCBI): domain Eukaryota; kingdom Metazoa; phylum Chordata; class Aves; order Falconiformes; family Falconidae; genus Falco; species Falco biarmicus. Next base: position 42,219 of record NW_026611935.1, read on the forward strand.
CCAGACAAGAGTTCTCTTGATAGTTTTTACACTACCTTGGTAGGCAGCTGAAAGGCACCACAAAAGTTGTTCTACCTGCTTTCTGGGCTGAGATGGGGAACAGCTGAATTTTGGACTCGGCTGGTGACAAAATTTTAATAAATACACCCCATGCACAACTCCACTAGCGAAGGTGCCAGGGACGAGTTCTGTTGGTAGTTTTTACATTGCTCCGGTAGGCATCAAAAGGACACCACAAAAGTTGTTCTACCTGCTTTCTGGGCTGAGATGGGGAACCGCTGAATTTTGGAGTCGGCCGGTGACAAAATGTTCCAAACACACGCCATGCACAACTCCACCGGGGAAGGTGCCAGACAGGAGTTCTCCTGGTAGTTTTTACATTGCTCCGGTAGGCATCTGAAAGACACCACAAAAGTTGTTCTACCTGCTTTCTGGGCTGAGATGGGGAACCGCTGAATTTTGGAGTCGGCCGGTGACAAAATGTTCCAAACACACCCCATGCACAACTCCACCGGGGAAGGTGCCAGACAGGAGTTCTCCTGGTAGTTTTTACATTGCTCCTGTAGGCATCAAAAGGACACCACAAAAGTTGTTCTTCCTGCTTTCTGGGCTGAGATGGGGAACCGCTGAATTTTGGACTCGGCCGGTGACAAAATGTTCCAAAGACACCCCATGCACAACTCCACCGGGGAAGGTGCCAGGCAGGAGTTCTCTTGGTAGTTTTTACACTACCTTGGTAGGCAGTTGAAAGGCACCACAAAAGTTGTTCTACCTGCTTTCTGGGCTGAGATGGGGAACCGCTGAATTTTGGAGTCGGCTGGTGACAAAATGTTCCAAACACACCCCATGCACAACTCCACCGGGGAAGGTGCCAGACAGGAGTTCTCCTGGTAGTTTTTACATTGCTCCGGTAGGCATCTGAAAGACACCACAAAAGTTGTTTTACCTGCTTTCTGGGCTGAGATGGGGAATCGCTGAATTTTGGAGTCGGCCGGTGACAAAATGTTCCAAACACACCCCATGCACAACTCCACCGGGGAAGGTGCCAGACAAGAGTTCTCCTGGTAGTTTTTACATTGCTCCGGTAGGCATCTGAAAGACACCACAAAAGTTGTTCTACCTGCTTTCTGGGCTGAGATGGGGAACCGCTGAATTTTGGAGTCGGCCGGTGACAAAATGTTCCAAACACACCCCATGCACAACTCCACCGGGGAAGGTGCCAGACAGGAGTTCTCCTGGTAGTTTTTACACTACCTTGGTAGGCACCTGAAAGGCACCACAAAAGTTGTTCTACCTGCTTTCTGGGCTGAGATGGGGAACCGCTGAATTTTGGAGTCGGCCGGTGACAAAATTTTAATAAATACACCCCATGCACAACTCCACTAGCGAAGGTGCCAGGGACGAGTTCTGTTGGTAGTTTTTACATTGCTCCGGTAGGCATCAAAAGGACACCACAAAAGTTGTTCTACCTGCTTTCTGGGCTGAGATGGGGAACCGCTGAATTTTGGAGTCGGCCGGTGACAAAATGTTCCAAACACACCCCATGCACAACTCCACCGGGGAAGGTGCCAGACAGGAGTTCTCCTGGTAGTTTTTACATTGCTCCGGTAGGCATCTGAAAGACACCACAAAAGTTGTTCTACCTGCTTTCTGGGCTGAGATGGGGAACCGCTGAATTTTGGAGTCGGCCGGTGACAAAATGTTCCAAACACACGCCATGCACAACTCCACCGGGGAAGGTGCCAGACAGGAGTTCTCCTGGTAGTTTTTACATTGCTCCGGTAGGCATCTGAAAGACACCACAAAAGTTGTTCTACCTGCTTTCTGGGCTGAGATGGGGAACCGCTGAATTTTGGACTCGGCCGGTGACAAAATGTTCCAAACACACCCCATGCACAACTCCACCGGGGAAGGTGCCAGACAGGAGTTCTCCTGGTAGTTTTTACATTGCTCCTGTAGGCATCAAAAGGACACCACAAAAGTTGTTCTTCCTGCTTTCTGGGCTGAGATGGGGAATCGCTGAATTTTGGACTCGGCCGGTGACAAAATGTTCCAAAGACACCCCATGCACAACTCCACCGGGGAAGGTGCCAGGCAGGAGTTCTCTTGGTAGTTTTTACACTACCTTGGTAGGAACCTGAAAGACACCACAAAAGTTGTTCTTCCTGCTTTCTGGGCTGAGATGGGGAACCGCTGAATTTTGGAGTCGGCCGGTGACAAAATGTTCCAAACACACCCCATGCACAACTCCACCGGGGAAGGTGCCAGACAGGAGTTCTCCTGGTAGTTTTTACATTGCTCCGGTAGGCATCTGAAAGACACCACAAAAGTTGTTCTACCTGCTTTCTGGGCTGAGATGGGGAACAGCTGAATTTTGGACTCGGCTGGTGACAAAATTTTAATAAATACACCCCATGCACAACTCCACTAGCGAAGGTGCCAGGGACGAGTTCTGTTAGTAGTTTTTACATTGCTCCGGTAGGCATCAAAAGGACACCACAAAAGTTGTTCTACCTGCTTTCTGGGCTGAGATGGGGAACCGCTGAATTTTGGACTCGGCTGGTGACAAAATGTTCCAAACACACCCCATGCACAACTCCACCGGGGAAGGTGCCAGACAGGAGTTCTCTTGGTAGTTTTTACACTACCTTGGTAGGCACCTGAAAGGCACCACAAAAGTTGTTCTACCTGCTTTCTGGGCTGAGATGGGGAACAGCTGAATTTTGGACTCGGCTGGTGACAAAATTTTAATAAATACACCCCATGCACAACTCCACTAGCGAAGGTGCCACGGACAAGTTCTGTTGGTAGTTTTTACATTGCTCCGGTAGGCATCAAAAGGACACCACAAAAGTTGTTCTACCTGCTTTCTGGGCTGAGATGGGGAACCGCTGAATTTTGGAGTCGGCCGGTGACAAAATGTTCCAAACACACCCCATGCACAACTCCACCGGGGAAGGTGCCAGACAGGAGTTCTCCTGGTAGTTTTTACATTGCTCCGGTAGGCATCTGAAAGACACCACAA
>NW_026611936.1:0-45168 GCF_023638135.1 Falco biarmicus
CCCCATGCACAACTCCACCGGGGAAGGTGCCAGAAACGAGTTCTGTTGGTAGTTTTTACACTACCCCCCGGCAGGCAGCTGAAAGGCACCACAAAACTTGTTCTACCTGCTTTCTGGGCTGAGATGGGGAATCGCTGATTTTTGACGACTCGGCTGGTGACAAAATGTTCCAAACACACCCCATGCACAACTCCACCGGGGAAGGTGCCAGAAACGAGTTCTGATGGTAGTTTTTACACTACCCCGGTAGGCAGCTGAAAGGCACCACAAAACTTGTTCTACCTGCTTTCTGGGCTGAGATGGGGAATCGCTGAATTTTGGACTCGGCTGGTGACAAAATGTTCCAAACACACCCCCATGCACAACTCCACCGGGGAAGGTGCCAGAAACGAGTACTGTTGGTAGTTTTTACACTACCCCGGTAGGCAGCTGAAAGGCACCACAAAACTTGTTCTACCTGCTTTCTGGGCTGAGATGGGGAATCGCTGAATTTTGGACTCGGCTGGTGACAAAATGTTCCAAACACACCCCATGCACAACTCCACCGGGGAAGGTGCCAGAAACGAGTTCTGTTGGTAGTTTTTACACTACCCCGGTAGGCAGCTGAAAGGCACCACAAAACTTGTTCTACCTGCTTTCTGGGCTGAGATGGGGAATCGCTGAATTTTGGACTCGGCTGCTGACAAAATGTTCCAAACACACCCCATGCACAACTCCACCGGGGAAGGTGCCAGAAACGAGTTCTGTTGGTAGTTTTTACACTACCCCGGTAGGCAGCTGAAAGGCACCACAAAACTTGTTCTACCTGCTTTCTGGGCTGAGATGGGGAATCGCTGAATTTTGGACTCGGCTGCTGACAAAATGTTCCAAACACACCCCATGCACAACTCCACCGGGGAAGGTGCCCAGAAACGAGTTCTGTTGGTAGTTTTTACACTACCCCGGTAAGCAGCTGAAAGGCACCACAAAACTTGTTCTACCTGCTTTCTGGGCTGAGATGGGGAATCGCTGAATTTTGGACTCGGCTGGTGACAAAATGTTCCAAACACACCCCATGCACAACTCCACCGGGGAAGGTGCCAGAAACGAGTTCTGTTGGTAGTTTTTACACTACCCCGGTAGGCAGCTGAAAGGGCACCACAAAACTTGTTCTACCTGCTTTCTGGGCTGAGATGGGGAATCGCTGAATTTTGGACTCGGCTGCTGACAAAATGTTCCAAACACACCCCATGCACAACTCCACCGGGGAAGGTGCCAGAAACGAGTTCTGTTGGTAGTTTTTACACTACCCCGGTAGGCAGCTGAAAGGCACCACAAAACTTGTTCTACCTGCTTTCTGGGCTGAGATGGGGAATCGCTGAATTTTGGACTCGGCTGGTGACAAAATGTTCCAAACACACCCCATGCACAACTCCACCGGGGAAGGTGCCAGAAACGAGTTCTGTTGGTAGTTTTTACACTACCCCGGTAGGCAAGAGAAAGGCACCACAAAACTTGTTCTACCTGCTTTCTGGGCTGAGATGGGGAATCGCTGAATTTTGGACTCGGCTGCTGACAAAATGTTCCAAACACACCCCATGCACAACTCCACCGGGGAAGGTGCCAGAAACGAGTTCTGTTGGTAGTTTTTACACTACCCCGGTAGGCAGCTGAAAGGCACCACAAAACTTGTTCTACCTGCTTTCTGGGCTGAGATGGGGAATCGCTGAATTTTGGACTCGGCTGCTGACAAAATGTTCCAAACACACCCCATGCACAACTCCACCGGGGAAGGTGCCAGAAACGAGTTCTGTTGGTAGTTTTTACACTACCCCCGGTAGGCAAGAGAAAGGCACCACAAAACTTGTTCTACCTGCTTTCTGGGCTGAGATGGGGAATCGCTGAATTTTTGACTCGGCTGGTGACAAAATGTTCCAAACACACCCCATGCACAACTCCACCGGGGAAGGTGCCAGAAACGAGTTCTGTTGGTAGTTTTTACACTACCCCGGTAGGCAGCTGAAAGGCACCACAAAACTTGTTCTACCTGCTTTCTGGGCTGAGATGGGGAATCGCTGAATTTTCAACTCGGCTGGTGACAAAATGTTCCAAACACACCCCATGCACAACTCCACCGGGGAAGGTGCCAGAAACGAGTTCTGTTGGTAGTTTTTACACTACCCCGGTAGGCAGCCGAAAGGCACCACAAAACTTGTTCTACCTGCTTTCTGGGCTGAGATGGGGAATCGCTGAATTTTGGACTCGGCTGGTGACAAAATGTTCCAAACACACCCCATGCACAACTCCACCGGGGAAGGTGCCAGAAACGAGTTCTGTTGGTAGTTTTTACACTACCCCGGTAGGCAGCTGAAAGGCACCACAAAAACTTGTTCTACCTGCTTTCTGGGCTGAGATGGGGAATCGCTGAATTTTGGACTCGGCTGCTGACAAAATGTTCCAAACACACCCCATGCACAACTCCACCGGGGAAGGTGCCAGAAACGAGTTCTGTTGGTAGTTTTTACACTACCCCGGCAGGCAGCTGAAAGGCACCACAAAACTTGTTCTACCTGCTTTCTGGGCTGAGATGGGGAATCGCTGATTTTTGGACTCGGCTGGTGACAAAATGTTCCAAACACACCCCATGCACAACTCCACTGGGGAAGGTGCCAGAAACGAGTTCTGTTGGTAGTTTTTACACTACCCCGGCAGGCAGCTGAAAGGCACCACAAAACTTGTTCTACCTGCTTTCTGGGCTGAGATGGGGAATCGCTGAATTTTGGACTCGGCTGGTGACAAAATGTTCCAAACACACCCCCATGCACACCTCCACCGGGGAAGGTGCCAGAAACGAGTTCTGATGGTAGTTTTTACACTACCCCGGTAGGCAGCTGAAAGGCACCACAAAACTTGTTCTACCTGCTTTCTGGGCTGAGATGGGGAATCGCTGAATTTTGGACTCGGCTGGTGACAAAATGTTCCAAACACACCCATGCACACCTCCACCGGGGAAGGTGCCAGAAACGAGTTCTGTTGGTACTTTTTACACTACCCCGGTAGGCAGCTGAAAGGCACCACAAAACTTGTTCTACCTGCTTTCTGGGCTGAGATGGGGAATCGCTGAATTTTGGACTCGGCTGCTGACAAAATGTTCCAAACACACCCCACGCACAACTCCACCGGGGAAGGTGCCAGAAACGAGTTCTGTTGGTAGTTTTTACACTACCCCGGTAGGCAGCTGAAAGGCACCACAAAACTTGTTCTACCTGCTTTCTGGGCTGAGATGGGGAATCGCTGAATTTTGGACTCGGCTGCTGACAAAATGTTCCAAACACACCCCATGCACAACTCCACCGGGGAAGGTGCCAGAAACGAGTTCTGTTGGTAGTTTTTACACTACCCCGGTAAGCAGCTGAAAGGCACCACAAAACTTGTTCTACCTGCTTTCTGGGCTGAGATGGGGAATCGCTGAATTTTGGACTCGGCTGGTGACAAAATGTTCCAAACACACCCCATGCACAACTCCACCGGGGAAGGTGCCAGAAACGAGTTCTGTTGGTAGTTTTTACACTACCCCGGTAGGCAGCTGAAAGGCACCACAAAACTTGTTCTACCTGCTTTCTGGGCTGAGATGGGGAATCGCTGAATTTTGGACTCGGCTGCTGACAAAATGTTCCAAACACACCCCATGCACAACTCCACCGGGGAAGGTGCCAGAAACGAGTTCTGTTGGTAGTTTTTACACTACCCCCGGTAGGCAGCTGAAAGGCACCACAAAACTTGTTCTACCTGCTTTCTGGGCTGAGATGGGGAATCGCTGAATTTTGGACTCGGCTGCTGACAAAATGTTCCAAACACACCCCATGCACAACTCCACCGGGGAAGGTGCCAGAAACGAGTTCTGTTGGTAGTTTTTACACTACCCCGGTAGGCAAGAGAAAGGCACCACAAAACTTGTTCTACCTGCTTTCTGGGCTGAGATGGGGAATCGCTGAATTTTGGACTCGGCTGCTGACAAAATGTTCCAAACACACCCCATGCACAACTCCACCGGGGAAGGTGCCAGAAACGAGTTCTGTTGGTAGTTTTTACACTACCCCCGGTAGGCAGCTGAAAGGCACCACAAAACTTGTTCTACCTGCTTTCTGGGCTGAGATGGGGAATCGCTGAATTTTGGACTCGGCTGCTGACAAAATGTTCCAAACACACCCCATGCACAACTCCACCGGGGAAGGTGCCAGAAACGAGTTCTGTTGGTAGTTTTTACACTACCCCGGTAGGCAAGAGAAAGGCACCACAAAACTTGTTCTAACCTGCTTTCTGGGCTGAGATGGGGAATCGCTGAATTTTTGACTCGGCTGGTGACAAAATGTTCCAAACACACCCCATGCACAACTCCACCGGGGAAGGTGCCAGAAACGAGTTCTGTTGGTAGTTTTTACACTACCCCGGTAGGCAGCTGAAAGGCACCACAAAACTTGTTCTACCTGCTTTCTGGGCTGAGATGGGGAATCGCTGAATTTTGGACTCGGCTGGTGACAAAATGTTCCAAACACACCCCATGCACAACTCCACCGGGGAAGGTGCCAGAAACGAGTTCTGTTGGTAGTTTTTACACTACCCCGGTAGGCAGCCGAAAGGCACCACAAAACTTGTTCTACCTGCTTTCTGGGCTGAGATGGGGAATCGCTGAATTTTGGACTCGGCTGGTGACAAAATGTTCCAAACACACCCCATGCACAACTCCACCGGGGAAGGTGCCAGAAACGAGTACTGTTGGTAGTTTTTACACTACCCCGGTAGGCAGCTGAAAGGCACCACAAAACTTGTTCTACCTGCTTTCTGGGCTGAGATGGGGAATCGCTGAATTTTGGACTCGGCTGGTGACAAAATGTTCCAAACACACCCCATGCACAACTCCACCGGGGAAGGTGCCAGAAACGAGTTCTGTTGGTAGTTTTTACACTACCCCGGCAGGCAGCTGAAAGGCACCACAAAACTTGTTCTACCTGCTTTCTGGGCTGAGATGGGGAATCGCTGATTTTTGGACTCGGCTGGTGACAAAATGTTCCAAACACACCCCCATGCACAACTCCACTGGGGAAGGTGCCAGAAACGAGTTCTGTTGGTAGTTTTTACACTACCCCCGGCAGGCAGCTGAAAGGCACCACAAAACTTGTTCTACCTGCTTTCTGGGCTGAGATGGGGAATCGCTGAATTTTGGACTCGGCTGGTGACAAAATGTTCCAAACACACCCCATGCACAACTCCACCGGGGAAGGTGCCAGAAACGAGTACTGTTGGTAGTTTTTACACTACCCCGGTAGGCAGCTGAAAGGCACCACAAAACTTGTTCTACCTGCTTTCTGGGCTGAGATGGGGAATCGCTGAATTTTGGACTCGGCTGGTGACAAAATGTTCCAAACACACCCCATGCACAACTCCACCGGGGAAGGTGCCAGAAACGAGTTCTGTTGGTAGTTTTTACACATACCCCGGCAGGCAGCTGAAAGGCACCACAAAACTTGTTCTACCTGCTTTCTGGGCTGAGATGGGGAATCGCTGAATTTTGGACTCGGCTGGTGACAAAATGTTCCAAACACACCCCATGCACAACTCCACTGGGGAAGGTGCCAGAAACGAGTTCTGTTGGTAGTTTTTACACTACCCCGGCAGGCAGCTGAAAGGCACCACAAAACTTGTTCTACCTGCTTTCTGGGCTGAGATGGGGAATCGCTGAATTTTGGACTCGGCTGGTGACAAAATGTTCCAAACACACCCCATGCACAACTCCACCGGGGAAGGTGCCAGAAACGAGTTCTGTTGGTAGTTTTTACACTACCCCGGGTAGGCAGCTGAAAGGCACCACAAAACTTGTTCTACCTGCTTTCTGGGCTGAGATGGGGAATCGCTGAATTTTGGACTCGGCTGGTGACAAAATGTTCCAAACACACCCCACGCACAACTCCACCGGGGAAGGTGCCAGAAACGAGTTCTGTTGGTAGTTTTTACACTACCCCGGTAGGCAGCTGAAAGGCACCACAAAACTTGTTCTACCTGCTTTCTGGGCTGAGATGGGGAATCGCTGAATTTTGGACTCGGCTGCTGACAAAATGTTCCAAACACACCCCCATGCACAACTCCACCGGGGAAGGTGCCAGAAACGAGTTCTGTTGGTACTTTTTACACTACCCCGGTAAGCAGCTGAAAGGCACCACAAAACTTGTTCTACCTGCTTTCTGGGCTGAGATGGGGAATCGCTGAATTTTGGACTCGGCTGCTGACAAAATGTTCCAAACACACCCCATGCACAACTCCACCGGGGAAGGTGCCAGAAACGAGTTCTGTTGGTAGTTTTTACACTACCCCGGTAGGCAAGAGAAACGGCACCACAAAACTTGTTCTACCTGCTTTCTGGGCTGAGATGGGGAATCGCTGAATTTTGGACTCGGCTGGTGACAAAATGTTCCAAACACACCCCATGCACAACTCCACCGGGGAAGGTGCCAGAAACGAGTTCTGTTGGTAGTTTTTACACTACCCCGGTAGGCAGCTGAAAGGCACCACAAAACTTGTTCTACCTGCTTTCTGGGCTGAGATGGGGAATCGCTGAATTTTCAACTCGGCTGGTGACAAAATGTTCCAAACACACCCCATGCACAACTCCACCGGGGAAGGTGCCAGAAACGAGTTCTGTTGGTAGTTTTTACACTACCCCCGGTAGGCAGCTGAAAGGCACCACAAAACTTGTTCTACCTGCTTTCTGGGCTGAGATGGGGAATCGCTGAATTTTGGACTCGGCTGGTGACAAAATGTTCCAAACACACCCCATGCACAACTCCACCGGGGAAGGTGCCAGAAACGAGTTCTGTTGGTAGTTTTTACACTACCCCGGTAGGCAGCTGAAAGGCACCACAAAACTTGTTCTACCTGCTTTCTGGGCTGAGATGGGGAATCGCTGAATTTTGGACTCGGCTGGTGACAAAATGTTCCAAACACACCCCATGCACAACTCCACCGGGGAAGGTGCCAGAAACGAGTTCTGTTGGTAGTTTTTACACTACCCCGGTAGGCAGCTGAAAGGCACCACAAAACTTGTTCTACCTGCTTTCTGGGCTGAGATGGGGAATCGCTGAATTTTGGACTCGGCTGCTGACAAAATGTTCCAAACCACACCCCATGCACACCTCCACCGGGGAAGGTGCCAGAAACGAGTTCTGTTGGTAGTTTTTACACTACCCCGGTAGGCAGCTGAAAGGCACCACAAAACTTGTTCTACCTGCTTTCTGGGCTGAGATGGGGAATCGCTGAATTTTGGACTCGGCTGGTGACAAAATGTTCCAAACACACCCCATGCACAACTCCACCGGGGAAGGTGCCAGAAACGAGTTCTGTTGGTAGTTTTTACACTACCCCGGTAGGCAAGAGAAAGGCACCACAAAACTTGTTCTACCTGCTTTCTGGGCTGAGATGGGGAATCGCTGAATTTTGGACTCGGCTGGTGACAAAATGTTCCAAACACACCCCATGCACAACTCCACCGGGGAAGGTGCCAGAAACGAGTTCTGTTGGTAGTTTTTACACTACCCCCGGTAGGCAGCTGAAAGGCACCACAAAACTTGTTCTACCTGCTTTCTGGGCTGAGATGGGGAATCGCTGAATTTTGGACTCGGCTGGTGACAAAATGTTCCAAACACACCCCATGCACAACTCCACCGGGGAAGGTGCCAGAAACGAGTTCTGTTGGTAGTTTTTACACTACCCCGGTAGGCAAGAGAAAGGCACCACAAAACTTGTTCTACCTGCTTTCTGGGCTGAGATGGGGAACAGCTGAATTTTGGACTCGGCTGGTGACAAAATGTTCCAAACACACCCCATGCACAACTCCACCGGGGAAGGTGCCAGAAACGAGTTCTGTTGGTAGTTTTTACACTACCCCCGGTAGGCAGCTGAAAGGCACCACAAAAGTTGTTCTACCTGCTTTCTGGGCTGAGATGGGGAATCGCTGAATTTTCAACTCGGCTGGTGACAAAATGTTCCAAACACACCCCATGCACAACTCCACCGGGGAAGGTGCCAGAAACGAGTTCTGTTGGTAGTTTTTACACTACCCCGGTAGGCACCTGAAAGGCACCACAAAACTTGTTGTACCTGCTTTCTGGGCTGAGATGGGGAATCGCTGAATTTTGGACTCGGCTGCTGACAAAATGTTCCAAACACACCCCATGCACAACTCCACCGGGGAAGGTGCCAGAAACGAGTTCTGTTGGTAGTTTTTACACTACCCCGGTAGGCAGCTGAAAGGCACCACAAAACTTGTTCTACCTGCTTTCTGGGCTGAGATGGGGAATCGCTGAATTTTGGACTCGGCTGGTGACAAAATGTTCCAAACACACCCCACGCACAACTCCACCGGGGAAGGTGCCAGAAACGAGTTCTGTTGGTAGGTTTTACACTACCCCGGTAGGCAGCTGAAAGGCACCACAAAACTTGTTCTACCTGCTTTCTGGGCTGAGATGGGGAATCGCTGAATTTTGGACTCGGCTGGTGACAAATGTTCCAAACACACCCCATGCACAACTCCACCGGGGAAGGTGCCAGAAACGAGTTCTGTTGGTAGTTTTTACACTACCCCGGTAGGCAGCTGAAAGGCACCACAAAACTTGTTCTACCTGCTTTCTGGGCTGAGATGGGGAATCGCTGAATTTTGGACCTCGGCTGGTGACAAAATGTTCCAAACACACCCCATGCACAACTCCACCGGGGAAGGTGCCAGAAAGGAGTTCTGTTGGTAGTTTTTTACACTACCCCGGTAGGCAAGAGAAAGGCACCACAAAACTTGTTGTACCTGCTTTCTGGGCTGAGATGGGGAATCGCTGAATTTTCAACTCGGCTGGTGACAAAATGTTCCAAACACACCCCATGCACAACTCCACCGGGGAAGGTGCCAGAAACGAGTTCTGTTGGTAGTTTTTTACACTACCCCGGTAGGCACCTGAAAGGCACCACAAAACTTGTTGTACCTGCTTTCTGGGCTGAGATGGGGAATCGCTGAATTTTGGACTCGGCTGCTGACAAAATGTTCCAAACACACCCCATGCACAACTCCACCGGGGAAGGTGCCAGAAACGAGTTCTGTTGGTAGTTTTTACACTACCCCGGTAGGCAGCTGAAAGGCACCACAAAACTTGTTCTACCTGCTTTCTGGGCTGAGATGGGGAATCGCTGAATTTTGGACTCGGCTGGTGACAAAATGTTCCAAACACACCCCACGCACAACTCCACCGGGGAAGGTGCCAGAAACGAGTTCTGTTGGTAGGTTTTACACTACCCCCGGTAGGCAGCTGAAAGGCACCACAAAACTTGTTCTACCTGCTTTCTGGGCTGAGATGGGGAATCGCTGAATTTTGGACTCGGCTGGTGACAAAATGTTCCAAACACACCCCATGCACAACTCCACCGGGGAAGGTGCCAGAAACGAGTTCTGTTGGTAGTTTTTACACTACCCCGGTAGGCAGCTGAAAGGCACCACAAAACTTGTTCTACCTGCTTTCTGGGCTGAGATGGGGAATCGCTGAATTTTGGACTCGGCTGCTGACAAAATGTTCCAAAAACACACCCCATGCACACCTCCACCGGGGAAGGTGCCAGAAACGAGTTCTGTTGGTAGTTTTTACACTACCCCCGGTAGGCAGCTGAAAGGCACCACAAAACTTGTTCTACCTGCTTTCTGGGCTGAGATGGGGAATCGCTGAATTTTGGACTCGGCTGGTGACAAAATGTTCCAAACACACCCCATGCACAACTCCACCGGGGAAGGTGCCAGAAACGAGTTCTGTTGGTAGTTTTTACACTACCCCGGTAGGCAGCTGAAAGGCACCACAAAACTTGTTCTACCTGCTTTCTGGGCTGAGATGGGGAATCGCTGAATTTTGGACTCGGCTGGTGACAAAATGTTCCAAACACACCCCATGCACAACTCCACCGGGGAAGGTGCCAGAAACGAGTTCTGTTGGTAGTTTTTACACTACCCCGGTAGGCAGCTGAAAGGCACCACAAAACTTGTTCTACCTGCTTTCTGGGCTGAGATGGGGAATCGCTGAATTTTGGACTCGGCTGGTGACAAAATGTTCCAAACACACCCCATGCACAACTCCACCGGGGAAGGTGCCAGAAACGAGTTCTGTTGGTAGTTTTTACACTACCCCGGTAGGCAAGAGAAAGGCACCACAAAACTTGTTCTACCTGCTTTCTGGGGCTGAGATGGGGAATCGCTGAATTTTGGACTCGGCTGCTGACAAAATGTTCCAAACACACCCCATGCACAACTCCACCGGGAAGGTGCCAGAAACGAGTTCTGTTGGTAGTTTTTACACTACCCCGGTAGGCAGCTGAAAGGCACCACAAAACTTGTTCTACCTGCTTTCTGGGCTGAGATGGGGAATAGCTGAATTTTGGACTCGGCTGGTGACAAAATGTTCCAAACACACCCCATGCACAACTCCACCGGGGAAGGTGCCAGAAACGAGTTCTGTTGGTAGTTTTTACACTACCCCGGTAGGCAGCCGAAAGGCACCACAAAACTTGTTCTACCTGCTTTCTGGGCTGAGATGGGGAATCGCTGAATTTTGGACTCGGCTGGTGACAAAATGTTCCAAACACACCCCATGCACAACTCCACCGGGGAAGGTGCCAGAAACGAGTACTGTTGGTAGTTTTTTACACTACCCCGGTAGGCAGCTGAAAGGCACCACAAAACTTGTTCTACCTGCTTTCTGGGCTGAGATGGGGAATCGCTGAATTTTGGACTCGGCTGCTGACAAAATGTTCCAAACACACCCATGCACAACTCCACCGGGGAAGGTGCCAGAAACGAGTTCTGTTGGTAGTTTTTACACTACCCCGGTAGGCAGCTGAAAGGCACCACAAAACTTGTTCTACCTGCTTTCTGGGCTGAGATGGGGAATCGCTGAATTTTGGACTCGGCTGGTGACAAAATGTTCCAAACACACCCCATGCACAACTCCACCGGGGAAGGTGCCAGAAACGAGTTCGTTCTGTTGGTAGTTTTTACACTACCCCGGCAGGCAGCTGAAAGGCACCACAAAACTTGTTCTACCTGCTTTCTGGGCTGAGATGGGGAATCGCTGATTTTTGGACTCGGCTGGTGACAAAATGTTCCAAACACACCCCATGCACAACTCCACCGGGGAAGGTGCCAGAAACGAGTTCTGATGGTAGTTTTTACACTACCCCGGTAGGCAGCTGAAAGGCACCACAAAACTTGTTCTACCTGCTTTCTGGGCTGAGATGGGGAATCGCTGAATTTTGGACTCGGCTGGTGACAAAATGTTCCAAACACACCCCATGCACAACTCCACCGGGGAAGGTGCCAGAAACGAGTTCTTTTGGTAGTTTTTACACTACCCCGGTAGGCAGCTGAAAGGCACCACAAAACTTGTTCTACCTGCTTTCTGGGCTGAGATGGGGAATCGCTGAATTTTGGACTCGGCTGGTGACAAAATGTTCCAAACACACCCCATGCACAACTCCACCGGGGAAGGTGCCAGAAACGAGTTCTGTTGGTAGTTTTTACACTACCCCGGTAGGCAGCTGAAAGGCACCACAAAACTTGTTCTACCTGCTTTCTGGGCTGAGATGGGGAATCGCTGAATTTTGGACTCGGCTGCTGACAAAATGTTCCAAACACACCCCATGCACAACTCCACCGGGGAAGGTGCCAGAAACGAGTTCTGTTGGTAGTTTTTACACTACCCCGGTAGGCAAGAGAAAGGCACCACAAAACTTGTTGTACCTGCTTTCTGGGCTGAGATGGGGAACGGCTGAATTTTGGACTCGGCTGGTAACAAAATGTTCCAAACACACCCCATGCACAACTCCACCGGGGAAGGTGCCAGAAACGAGTTCTCTTGGTAGTTTTTACACTACCCCGGTAGGCAAGAGAAAGGCACCACAAAACTTGTTCTACCCGCTTTCTGGGCTGAGATGGGGAATCGCTGAATTTTGGACTCGGCTGGTGACAAAATGTTCCAAACACACCCCATGCACAACTCCACCGGGGAAGGTGCCAGAAACGAGTTCTGTTGGTAGTTTTTACACTACCCCGGTAGGCACCTGAAAGGCACCACAAAACTTGTTCTACCTGCTTTCTGGGCTGAGATGGGGAATCGCTGAATTTTGGACTCGGCTGGTGACAAAATGTTCCAAACACACCCCATGCACAACTCCACCGGGGAAGGTGCCAGAAACGAGTTCTGTTGGTAGTTTTTACACTACCCCGGTAGGCAGCTGAAAGGCACCACAAAACTTGTTCTACCTGCTTTCTGGGCTGAGATGGGGAATCGCTGAATTTTGGACTCGGCTGCTGACAAAATGTTCCAAACACACCCCATGCACAACTCCACCGGGGAAGGTGCCAGAAACGAGTTCTGTTGGTAGTTTTTACACTACCCCGGTAGGCAAGAGAAAGGCACCACAAAACTTGTTGTACCTGCTTTCTGGGCTGAGATGGGGAACGGCTGAATTTTGGACTCGGCTGGTAACAAAATGTTCCAAACACACCCCATGCACAACTCCACCGGGGAAGGTGCCAGAAACGAGTTCTCTTGGTAGTTTTTACACTACCCCGGTAGGCAAGAGAAAGGCACCACAAAACTTGTTCTACCCGCTTTCTGGGCTGAGATGGGGAATCGCTGAATTTTGGACTCGGCTGGTGACAAAATGTTCCAAACACACCCCATGCACAACTCCACCGGGGGAAGGTGCCAGAAACGAGTTCTGTTGGTAGTTTTTACACTACCCCGGTAGGCACCTGAAAGGCACCACAAAACTTGTTCTACCTGCTTTCTGGGCTGAGATGGGGAATCGCTGAATTTTGGACTCGGCTGGTGACAAAATGTTCCAAACACACCCCATGCACAACTCCACCGGGGAAGGTGCCAGAAACGAGTACTGTTGGTAGTTTTTACACTACCCCGGTAGGCAGCTGAAAGGCACCACAAAACTTGTTCTACCTGCTTTCTGGGCTGAGATGGGGAATCGCTGAATTTTGGACTCGGCTGCTGACAAAATGTTCCAAACACACCCCATGCACAACTCCACCGGGGAAGGTGCCAGAAACGAGTTCTGTTGGTAGTTTTTACACTACCCCGGTAGGCAGCTGAAAGGCACCACAAAACTTGTTCTACCTGCTTTCTGGGCTGAGATGGGGAATCGCTGAATTTTGGACTCGGCTGCTGACAAAATGTTCCAAACACACCCCATGCACACCTCCACCGGGGAAGGTGCCAGAAACGAGTTCTGTTGGTAGTTTTTACACTACCCCGGTAGGCAGCTGAAAGGCACCACAAAACTTGTTCTACCTGCTTTCTGGGCTGAGATGGGGAACGGCTGAATTTTGGACTCGGCTGGTGACAAAATGTTCCAAACACACCCCATGCACAACTCCACCGGGGAAGGTGCCAGAAACGAGTTCTGTTGGTAGTTTTTACACTACCCCGGTAGGCAGCTGAAAGGCACCACAAAACTTGTTCTACCTGCTTTCTGGGCTGAGATGGGGAATCGCTGAATTTTGGACTCGGCTGCTGACAAAATGTTCCAAACACACCCCATGCACAACTCCACCGGGGAAGGTGCCAGAAACGAGTTCTGTTGGTAGTTTTTACACTACCCCGGTAAGCAGCTGAAAGGCACCACAAAACTTGTTCTACCTGCTTTCTGGGCTGAGATGGGGAATCGCTGAATTTTGGACTCGGCTGCTGACAAAATGTTCCAAACACACCCCATGCACAACTCCACCGGGGAAGGTGCCAGAAACGAGTTCTGTTGGTAGTTTTTACACTACCCCGGTAGGCAGCTGAAAGGCACCACAAAACTTGTTCTACCTGCTTTCTGGGCTGAGATGGGGAATCGCTGAATTTTGGACTCGGCTGCTGACAAAATGTTCCAAACACACCCCATGCACAACTCCACCGGGGAAGGTGCCAGAAACGAGTACTGTTGGTAGTTTTTACACTACCCCGGTAGGCAAGAGAAAGGCACCACAAAACTTGTTCTACCTGCTTTCTGGGCTGAGATGGGGAATCGCTGAATTTTGGACTCGGCTGGTGACAAAATGTTCCAAACACACCCCATGCACAACTCCACCGGGGAAGGTGCCAGAAACGAGTTCTGTTGGTAGTTTTTACACTACCCCGGTAGGCAGCTGAAAGGCACCACAAAACTTGTTCTACCTGCTTTCTGGGCTGAGATGGGGAATCGCTGAATTTTGGACTCGGCTGGTGACAAAATGTTCCAAACACACCCCATGCACACCTCCACCGGGGAAGGTGCCAGAAACGAGTTCTGTTGGTAGTTTTTACACTACCCCGGTAGGCAGCTGAAAGGCACCACAAAACTTGTTCTACCTGCTTTCTGGGCTGAGATGGGGAACGGCTGAATTTTGGACTCGGCTGGTGACAAAATGTTCCAAACACACCCCATGCACAACTCCACCGGGGAAGGTGCCAGAAACGAGTTCTGTTGGTAGTTTTTACACTACCCCGGTAGGCAGCTGAAAGGCACCACAAAACTTGTTCTACCTGCTTTCTGGGCTGAGATGGGGAATCGCTGAATTTTGGACTCGGCTGGTGACAAAATGTTCCAAACACACCCCATGCACAACTCCACCGGGGAAGGTGCCAGAAACGAGTTCTGTTGGTAGTTTTTACACTACCCCGGTAGGCAGCTGAAAGGCACCACAAAACTTGTTCTACCTGCTTTCTGGGCTGAGATGGGGAATCGCTGAATTTTGGACTCGGCTGGTGACAAAATGTTCCAAACACACCCCATGCACAACTCCACCGGGGAAGGTGCCAGAAACGAGTTCTGTTGGTAGTTTTTACACTACCCCGGTAGGCAGCTGAAAGGCACCACAAAACTTGTTCTACCTGCTTTCTGGGCTGAGATGGGGAATCGCTGAATTTTGGACTCGGCTGGTGACAAAATGTTCCAAACACACCCCATGCACAACTCCACCGGGGAAGGTGCCAGAAACGAGTTCTGTTGGTAGTTTTTACACTACCCCGGTAGGCAGCTGAAAGGCACCACAAAACTTGTTCTACCTGCTTTCTGGGCTGAGATGGGGAATCGCTGAATTTTGGACTCGGCTGGTGACAAAATGTTCCAAACACACCCCATGCACAACTCCACCGGGGAAGGTGCCAGAAACGAGTTCTGTTGGTAGTTTTTACACTACCCCGGTAGGCAGCTGAAAGGCACCACAAAACTTGTTCTACCTGCTTTCTGGGCTGAGATGGGGAATCGCTGAATTTTGGACTCGGCTGGTGACAAAATGTTCCAAACACACCCCATGCACAACTCCACCGGGGAAGGTGCCAGAAACGAGTTCTTTTGGTAGTTTTTACACTACCCCGGTAGGCAGCTGAAAGGCACCACAAAACTTGTTCTACCTGCTTTCTGGGCTGAGATGGGGAATCGCTGAATTTTGGACTCGGCTGGTGACAAAATGTTCCAAACACACCCCATGCACAACTCCACCGGGGAAGGTGCCAGAAACGAGTTCTGTTGGTAGTTTTTACACTACCCCGGTAGGCAGCTGAAAGGCACCACAAAACTTGTTCTACCTGCTTTCTGGGCTGAGATGGGGAATCGCTGAATTTTGGACTCGGCTGCTGACAAAATGTTCCAAACACACCCCATGCACAACTCCACCGGGGAAGGTGCCAGAAACGAGTTCTGTTGGTAGTTTTTACACTACCCCGGTAGGCAAGAGAAAGGCACCACAAAACTTGTTGTACCTGCTTTCTGGGCTGAGATGGGGAACGGCTGAATTTTGGACTCGGCTGGTAACAAAATGTTCCAAACACACCCCATGCACAACTCCACCGGGGAAGGTGCCAGAAACGAGTTCTCTTGGTAGTTTTTACACTACCCCGGTAGGCAAGAGAAAGGCACCACAAAACTTGTTCTACCCGCTTTCTGGGCTGAGATGGGGAATCGCTGAATTTTGGACTCGGCTGGTGACAAAATGTTCCAAACACACCCCATGCACAACTCCACCGGGGAAGGTGCCAGAAACGAGTTCTGTTGGTAGTTTTTACACTACCCCGGTAGGCACCTGAAAGGCACCACAAAACTTGTTCTACCTGCTTTCTGGGCTGAGATGGGGAATCGCTGAATTTTGGACTCGGCTGGTGACAAAATGTTCCAAACACACCCCATGCACAACTCCACCGGGGAAGGTGCCAGAAACGAGTTCTGTTGGTAGTTTTTACACTACCCCGGTAGGCAGCTGAAAGGCACCACAAAACTTGTTCTACCTGCTTTCTGGGCTGAGATGGGGAATCGCTGAATTTTGGACTCGGCTGGTGACAAAATGTTCCAAACACACCCCATGCACAACTCCACCGGGGAAGGTGCCAGAAACGAGTACTGTTGGTAGTTTTTACACTACCCCGGTAGGCAGCTGAAAGGCACCACAAAACTTGTTCTACCTGCTTTCTGGGCTGAGATGGGGAATCGCTGAATTTTGGACTCGGCTGGTGACAAAATGTTCCAAACACACCCCATGCACAACTCCACCGGGGAAGGTGCCAGAAACGAGTTCTGTTGGTAGTTTTTACACTACCCCGGTAGGCAGCTGAAAGGCACCACAAAAACTTGTTCTACCTGCTTTCTGGGCTGAGATGGGGAATCGCTGAATTTTGGACTCGGCTGCTGACAAAATGTTCCAAACACACCCCATGCACACCTCCACCGGGGAAGGTGCCAGAAACGAGTTCTGTTGGTAGTTTTTACACTACCCCGGTAGGCAGCTGAAAGGCACCACAAACTTGTTCTACCTGCTTTCTGGGCTGAGATGGGGAACGGCTGAATTTTGGACTCGGCTGGTGACAAAATGTTCCAAACACACCCCATGCACAACTCCACCGGGGAAGGTGCCAGAAACGAGTTCTGTTGGTAGTTTTTACACTACCCCGGTAGGCAGCTGAAAGGCACCACAAAACTTGTTCTACCTGCTTTCTGGGCTGAGATGGGGAATCGCTGAATTTTGGACTCGGCTGGTGACAAAATGTTCCAAACACACCCCATGCACAACTCCACCGGGGAAGGTGCCAGAAACGAGTTCTGTTGGTAGTTTTTACACTACCCCGGTAGGCAGCTGAAAGGCACCACAAAACTTGTTCTACCTGCTTTCTGGGCTGAGATGGGGAATCGCTGAATTTTGGACTCGGCTGGTGACAAAATGTTCCAAACACACCCCATGCACAACTCCACCGGGGAAGGTGCCAGAAACGAGTTCTGTTGGTAGTTTTTACACTACCCCGGTAGGCAGCTGAAAGGCACCACAAAACTTGTTCTACCTGCTTTCTGGGCTGAGATGGGGAATCGCTGAATTTTGGACTCGGCTGGTGACAAAATGTTCCAAACACACCCCATGCACAACTCCACCGGGGAAGGTGCCAGAAACGAGTACTGTTGGTAGTTTTTACACTACCCCGGTAGGCAGCTGAAAGGCACCACAAAACTTGTTCTACCTGCTTTCTGGGCTGAGATGGGGAATCGCTGAATTTTGGACTCGGCTGGTGACAAAATGTTCCAAACACACCCCATGCACAACTCCACCGGGGAAGGTGCCAGAAACGAGTTCTGTTGGTAGTTTTTACACTACCCCGGTAGGCAGCTGAAAGGCACCACAAAACTTGTTCTACCTGCTTTCTGGGCTGAGATGGGGAATCGCTGAATTTTGGACTCGGCTGCTGACAAAATGTTCCAAACACACCCCATGCACACCTCCACCGGGGAAGGTGCCAGAAACGAGTTCTGTTGGTAGTTTTTACACTACCCCGGTAGGCAGCTGAAAGGCACCACAAAACTTGTTCTACCTGCTTTCTGGGCTGAGATGGGGAACGGCTGAATTTTGGACTCGGCTGGTGACAAAATGTTCCAAACACACCCCATGCACAACTCCACCGGGGAAGGTGCCAGAAACGAGTTCTGTTGGTAGTTTTTACACTACCCCGGTAGGCAGCTGAAAGGCACCACAAAACTTGTTCTACCTGCTTTCTGGGCTGAGATGGGGAATCGCTGAATTTTGGACTCGGCTGCTGACAAAATGTTCCAAACACACCCCATGCACAACTCCACCGGGGAAGGTGCCAGAAACGAGTTCTGTTGGTAGTTTTTACACTACCCCGGTAGGCAGCTGAAAGGCACCACAAAACTTGTTCTACCTGCTTTCTGGGCTGAGATGGGGAATCGCTGAATTTTGGACTCGGCTGGTGACAAAATGTTCCAAACACACCCCATGCACAACTCCACCGGGGAAGGTGCCAGAAACGAGTTCTGTTGGTAGTTTTTACACTACCCCGGTAGGCAGCTGAAAGGCACCACAAAACTTGTTCTACCTGCTTTCTGGGCTGAGATGGGGAATCGCTGAATTTTGGACTCGGCTGGTGACAAAATGTTCCAAACACACCCCATGCACAACTCCACCGGGGAAGGTGCCAGAAACGAGTACTGTTGGTAGTTTTTACACTACCCCGGTAGGCAGCTGAAAGGCACCACAAAACTTGTTCTACCTGCTTTCTGGGCTGAGATGGGGAATCGCTGAATTTTGGACTCGGCTGGTGACAAAATGTTCCAAACACACCCCATGCACAACTCCACCGGGGAAGGTGCCAGAAACGAGTTCTGTTGGTAGTTTTTACACTACCCCGGTAGGCAGCTGAAAGGCACCACAAAACTTGTTCTACCTGCTTTCTGGGCTGAGATGGGGAATCGCTGAATTTTGGACTCGGCTGCTGACAAAATGTTCCAAACACACCCCATGCACACCTCCACCGGGGAAGGTGCCAGAAACGAGTTCTGTTGGTAGTTTTTACACTACCCCGGTAGGCAGCTGAAAGGCACCACAAAACTTGTTCTACCTGCTTTCTGGGCTGAGATGGGGAACGGCTGAATTTTGGACTCGGCTGGTGACAAAATGTTCCAAACACACCCCATGCACAACTCCACCGGGGAAGGTGCCAGAAACGAGTTCTGTTGGTAGTTTTTACACTACCCCGGTAGGCAGCTGAAAGGCACCACAAAACTTGTTCTACCTGCTTTCTGGGCTGAGATGGGGAATCGCTGAATTTTGGACTCGGCTGCTGACAAAATGTTCCAAACACACCCCATGCACAACTCCACCGGGGAAGGTGCCAGAAACGAGTTCTGTTGGTAGTTTTTACACTACCCCGGTAGGCAAGAGAAAGGCACCACAAAACTTGTTCTACCTGCTTTCTGGGCTGAGATGGGGAATCGCTGAATTTTGGACTCGGCTGGTGACAAAATGTTCCAAACACACCCCATGCACAACTCCACCGGGGAAGGTGCCAGAAACGAGTTCTGTTGGTAGTTTTTACACTACCCGGTAGGCAGCTGAAAGGCACCACAAAACTTGTTCTACCTGCTTTCTGGGCTGAGATGGGGAACGGCTGAATTTTGGACTCGGCTGGTGACAAAATGTTCAAACACACCCCATGCACAACTCCACCGGGGAAGGTGCCAGAAACGAGTTCTGTTGGTAGTTTTTACACTACCCCGGTAGGCAGCTGAAAGGCACCACAAACTTGTTCTACCTGCTTTCTGGGCTGAGATGGGGAATCGCTGAATTTTCAACTCGGCTGGTGACAAAATGTTCCAAACACACCCATGCACAACTCCACCGGGGAAGGTGCCAGAAACGAGTTCTGTTGGTAGTTTTTACACTACCCCGGTAGGCAGCTGAAAGGCACCACAAAACTTGTTGTACCTGCTTTCTGGGCTGAGATGGGGAATCGCTGAATTTTGGACTCGGCTGCTGACAAAATGTTCCAAACACACCCCATGCACAACTCCACCGGGGAAGGTGCCAGAAACGAGTTCTGTTGGTAGTTTTTACACTACCCCGGTAGGCAGCCGAAAGGCACCACAAAACTTGTTCTACCTGCTTTCTGGGCTGAGATGGGGAATCGCTGAATTTTGGACTCGGCTGGTGACAAAATGTTCCAAACACACCCCATGCACAACTCCACCGGGGAAGGTGCCAGAAACGAGTTCTGTTGGTAGTTTTTACACTACCCCGGTAGGCACCTGAAAGGCACCACAAAACTTGTTCTACCTGCTTTCTGGGCTGAGATGGGGAATCGCTGAATTTTGGACTCGGCTGGTGACAAAATGTTCCAAACACACCCATGCACAACTCCACCGGGGAAGGTGCCAGAAACGAGTTCTGTTGGTAGTTTTTACACTACCCCGGTAGGCAGCTGAAAGGCACCACAAACTTGTTCTACCTGCTTTCTGGGCTGAGATGGGGAACGGCTGAATTTTGGACTCGGCTGGTGACAAAATGTTCCAAACACACCCCATGCACAACTCCACCGGGGAAGGTGCCAGAAACGAGTTCTGTTGGTAGTTTTTTACACTACCCCGGTAGGCAGCTGAAAGGCACCACAAAACTTGTTCTACCTGCTTTCTGGGCTGAGATGGGGAATCGCTGAATTTTGGACTCGGCTGCTGACAAAATGTTCCAAACACACCCCATGCACAACTCCACCGGGGAAGGTGCCAGAAACGAGTTCTGTTGGTAGTTTTTACACTACCCCGGTAGGCACCTGAAAGGCACCACAAAACTTGTTCTACCTGCTTTCTGGGCTGAGATGGGGAATCGCTGAATTTTGGACTCGGCTGGTGACAAAATGTTCCAAACACACCCCATGCACAACTCCACCGGGGAAGGTGCCAGAAACGAGTTCTGTTGGTAGTTTTTACACTACCCCGGTAGGCAGCTGAAAGGCACCACAAAACTTGTTCTACCTGCTTTCTGGGCTGAGATGGGGAATCGCTGAATTTTGGACTCGGCTGGTGACAAAATGTTCCAAACACACCCCATGCACAACTCCACCGGGGAAGGTGCCAGAAACGAGTACTGTTGGTAGTTTTTACACTACCCCGGTAGGCAGCTGAAAGGCACCACAAAACTTGTTCTACCTGCTTTCTGGGCTGAGATGGGAATCGCTGAATTTTGGACTCGGCTGGTGACAAAATGTTCCAAACACACCCCATGCACAACTCCACCGGGGAAGGTGCCAGAAACGAGTTCTGTTGGTAGTTTTTACACTACCCCGGTAGGCAGCTGAAAGGCACCACAAAACTTGTTCTACCTGCTTTCTGGGCTGAGATGGGGAATCGCTGAATTTTGGACTCGGCTGCTGACAAAATGTTCCAAACACACCCCATGCACAACTCCACCGGGGAAGGTGCCAGAAACGAGTTCTGTTGGTAGTTTTTACACTACCCCGGTAGGCAAGAGAAAGGCACCACAAAACTTGTTGTACCTGCTTTCTGGGCTGAGATGGGGAATCGCTGAATTTTGGACTCGGCTGGTAACAAAATGTTCCAAACACACCCCATGCACAACTCCACCGGGGAAGGTGCCAGAAACGAGTTCTCTTGGTAGTTTTTTACACTACCCCGGTAGGCAAGAGAAAGGCACCACAAAACTTGTTCTACCTGCTTTCTGGGGCTGAGATGGGGAATCGCTGATTTTGGACTCGGCTGGTGACAAAATGTTCCAAACACACCCATGCACAACTCCACCGGGGAAGGTGCCAGAAACGAGTTCTGTTGGTAGTTTTTACACTACCCCGGTAGGCACCTGAAAGGCACCACAAAACTTGTTCTACCTGCTTTCTGGGCTGAGATGGGGAATCGCTGAATTTTGGACTCGGCTGGTGACAAAATGTTCCAAACACACCCCATGCACAACTCCACCGGGGAAGGTGCCAGAAACGAGTTCTGTTGGTAGTTTTTACACTACCCCGGTAGGCAGCTGAAAGGCACCACAAAACTTGTTCTACCTGCTTTCTGGGCTGAGATGGGGAATCGCTGAATTTTGGACTCGGCTGGTGACAAAATGTTCCAAACACACCCCATGCACAACTCCACCGGGGAAGGTGCCAGAAACGAGTACTGTTGGTAGTTTTTACACTACCCCGGTAGGCAGCTGAAAGGCACCACAAAACTTGTTCTACCTGCTTTCTGGGCTGAGATGGGGAATCGCTGAATTTTGGACTCGGCTGGTGACAAAATGTTCCAAACACACCCCATGCACAACTCCACCGGGGAAGGTGCCAGAAACGAGTTCTGTTGGTAGTTTTTACACTACCCCGGGTAGGAAGCTGAAAGGCACCACAAAACTTGTTCTACCTGCTTTCTGGGCTGAGATGGGGAATCGCTGAATTTTGGACTCGGCTGCTGACAAAATGTTCCAAACACACCCCATGCACACCTCCACCGGGGAAGGTGCCAGAAACGAGTTCTGTTGGTAGTTTTTTACACTACCCCGGTAGGCAGCTGAAAGGCACCACAAAACTTGTTCTACCTGCTTTCTGGGCTGAGATGGGGAACGGCTGAATTTTGGACTCGGCTGGTGACAAAATGTTCCAAACACACCCCATGCACAACTCCACCGGGGAAGGTGCCAGAAAACGAGTTCTGTTGGTAGTTTTTACACTACCCCGGTAGGCAGCTGAAAGGCACCACAAAACTTGTTCTACCTGCTTTCTGGGCTGAGATGGGGAATCGCTGAATTTTGGACTCGGCTGGTGACAAAATGTTCCAAACACACCCCATGCACAACTCCACCGGGGAAGGTGCCAGAAACGAGTTCTGTTGGTAGTTTTTACACTACCCCGGTAGGCAAGAGACAAGGCACCACAAAACTTGTTCTACCTGCTTCCTGGGCTGAGATGGGGAATCGCTGAATTTGGACTCGGCTGCTGACAAAATGTTCCAAACACACCCCATGCACAACTCCACCGGGGAAGGTGCCAGAAACGAGTTCTGTTGGTAGTTTTTACACTACCCCGGTAGGCAAGAGAAAGGCACCACAAACTTGTTGTACCTGCTTTCTGGGCTGAGATGGGGAACGGCTGAATTTTGGACTCGGCTGGTAACAAAATGTTCCAAACACACCCCATGCACAACTCCACCGGGGAAGGTGCCAGAAACGAGTTCTCTTGGTAGTTTTTACACTACCCCGGTAGGCAAGAGAAAGGCACCACAAAACTTGTTCTACCTGCTTTCTGGGCTGAGATGGGGAATCGCTGAATTTTGGACTCGGCTGGTGACAAAATGTTCCAAACACACCCCATGCACAACTCCACCGGGGAAGGTGCCAGAAACGAGTTCTGTTGGTAGTTTTTACACTACCCCGGTAGGCAGCTGAAAGGCACCACAAAACTTGTTCTACCTGCTTTCTGGGCTGAGATGGGGAATCGCTGAATTTTGGACTCGGCTGGTGACAAAATGTTCCAAACACACCCCATGCACAACTCCACCGGGGAAGGTGCCAGAAACGAGTTCTGTTGGTAGTTTTTACACTACCCCGGTAGGCAGCTGAAAGGCACCACAAAACTTGTTCTACCTGCTTTCTGGGCTGAGATGGGGAATCGCTGAATTTTGGACTCGGCTGGTGACAAAATGTTCCAAACACACCCCATGCACAACTCCACCGGGGAAGGTGCCAGAAACGAGTACTGTTGGTAGTTTTTACACTACCCCGGTAGGCAGCTGAAAGGCACCACAAAACTTGTTCTACCTGCTTTCTGGGCTGAGATGGGGAATCGCTGAATTTTGGACTCGGCTGGTGACAAAATGTTCCAAACACACCCCATGCACAACTCCACCGGGGAAGGTGCCAGAAACGAGTTCTGTTGGTAGTTTTTACACTACCCCGGTAGGCAGCTGAAAGGCACCACAAAACTTGTTCTACCTGCTTTCTGGGCTGAGATGGGGAACGGCTGAATTTTGGACTCGGCTGCTGACAAAATGTTCCAAACACACCCCATGCACACCTCCACCGGGGAAGGTGCCAGAAACGAGTTCTGTTGGTAGTTTTTACACTACCCCGGTAGGCAGCTGAAAGGCACCACAAAACTTGTTCTACCTGCTTTCTGGGCTGAGATGGGGAACGGCTGAATTTTGGACTCGGCTGGTGACAAAATGTTCCAAACACACCCCATGCACAACTCCACCGGGGAAGGTGCCAGAAACGAGTTCTGTTGGTAGTTTTTACACTACCCCGGTAGGCAGCTGAAAGGCACCACAAAACTTGTTCTACCTGCTTTCTGGGCTGAGATGGGGAACGGCTGAATTTTGGACTCGGCTGCTGACAAAATGTTCCAAACACACCCCATGCACAACTCCACCGGGGAAGGTGCCAGAAACGAGTTCTGTTGGTAGTTTTTACACTACCCCGGTAGGCAAGAGAAAGGCACCACAAAACTTGTTCTACCTGCTTTCTGGGCTGAGATGGGGAATCGCTGAATTTTGGACTCGGCTGGTGACAAAATGTTCCAAACACACCCCATGCACAACTCCACCGGGGAAGGTGCCAGAAACGAGTTCTGTTGGTAGTTTTTACACTACCCCGGTAGGCAGCTGAAAGGCACCACAAAACTTGTTCTACCTGCTTTCTGGGCTGAGATGGGGAATCGCTGAATTTTGGACTCGGCTGGTGACAAAATGTTCCAAACACACCCCATGCACAACTCCACCGGGGAAGGTGCCAGAAACGAGTACTGTTGGTAGTTTTTACACTACCCCGGTAGGCAGCTGAAAGGCACCACAAAACTTGTTCTACCTGCTTTCTGGGCTGAGATGGGGAATCGCTGAATTTTGGACTCGGCTGGTGACAAAATGTTCCAAACACACCCCATGCACAACTCCACCGGGGAAGGTGCCAGAAACGAGTTCTGTTGGTAGTTTTTACACTACCCCGGTAGGCAGCTGAAAGGCACCACAAAACTTGTTCTACCTGCTTTCTGGGCTGAGATGGGGAATCGCTGAATTTTGGACTCGGCTGCTGACAAAATGTTCCAAACACACCCCATGCACACCTCCACCGGGGAAGGTGCCAGAAACGAGTTCTGTTGGTAGTTTTTACACTACCCCGGTAGGCAGCTGAAAGGCACCACAAAACTTGTTGTACCTGCTTTCTGGGCTGAGATGGGGAACGGCTGAATTTTGGACTCGGCTGGTGACAAAATGTTCCAAACACACCCCATGCACAACTCCACCGGGGAAGGTGCCAGAAACGAGTTCTGTTGGTAGTTTTTACACTACCCCGGTAGGCAAGAGAAAGGCACCACAAAACTTGTTCTACCTGCTTTCTGGGCTGAGATGGGGAATCGCTGAATTTTGGACTCGGCTGGTGACAAAATGTTCCAAACACACCCCATGCACAACTCCACCGGGGAAGGTGCCAGAAACGAGTTCTGTTGGTAGTTTTTACACTACCCCGGTAGGCAGCTGAAAGGCACCACAAAACTTGTTCTACCTGCTTTCTGGGCTGAGATGGGGAACGGCTGAATTTTGGACTCGGCTGGTGACAAAATGTTCCAAACACACCCCATGCACAACTCCACCGGGGAAGGTGCCAGAAACGAGTTCTGTTGGTAGTTTTTACACTACCCCGGTAGGCAGCTGAAAGGCACCACAAAACTTGTTCTACCTGCTTTCTGGGCTGAGATGGGGAATCGCTGAATTTTGGACTCGGCTGGTGACAAAATGTTCCAAACACACCCCATGCACAACTCCACCGGGGAAGGTGCCAGAAACGAGTACTGTTGGTAGTTTTTACACTACCCCGGTAGGCAGCTGAAAGGCACCACAAAACTTGTTCTACCTGCTTTCTGGGCTGAGATGGGGAATCGCTGAATTTTGGACTCGGCTGGTGACAAAATGTTCCAAACACACCCCATGCACAACTCCACCGGGGAAGGTGCCAGAAACGAGTTCTGTTGGTAGTTTTTACACTACCCCGGTAGGCAGCTGAAAGGCACCACAAAACTTGTTCTACCTGCTTTCTGGGCTGAGATGGGGAACGGCTGAATTTTGGACTCGGCTGCTGACAAAATGTTCCAAACACACCCCATGCACACCTCCACCGGGGAAGGTGCCAGAAACGAGTTCTGTTGGTAGTTTTTACACTACCCCGGTAGGCAGCTGAAAGGCACCACAAAACTTGTTCTACCTGCTTTCTGGGCTGAGATGGGGAACGGCTGAATTTTGGACTCGGCTGGTGACAAAATGTTCCAAACACACCCCATGCACAACTCCACCGGGGAAGGTGCCAGAAACGAGTTCTGTTGGTAGTTTTTACACTACCCCGGTAGGCAGCTGAAAGGCACCACAAAACTTGTTCTACCTGCTTTCTGGGCTGAGATGGGGAACGGCTGAATTTTGGACTCGGCTGGTGACAAAATGTTCCAAACACACCCCATGCACAACTCCACCGGGGAAGGTGCCAGAAACGAGTTCTGTTGGTAGTTTTTACACTACCCCGGTAGGCAAGAGAAAGGCACCACAAAACTTGTTCTACCTGCTTTCTGGGCTGAGATGGGGAATCGCTGAATTTTGGACTCGGCTGGTGACAAAATGTTCCAAACACACCCCATGCACAACTCCACCGGGGAAGGTGCCAGAAACGAGTTCTGTTGGTAGTTTTTACACTACCCCGGTAGGCAGCTGAAAGGCACCACAAAACTTGTTCTACCTGCTTTCTGGGCTGAGATGGGGAATCGCTGAATTTTGGACTCGGCTGGTGACAAAATGTTCCAAACACACCCCATGCACAACTCCACCGGGGAAGGTGCCAGAAACGAGTTCTGTTGGTAGTTTTTACACTACCCCGGTAGGCAGCTGAAAGGCACCACAAAACTTGTTCTACCTGCTTTCTGGGCTGAGATGGGGAATCGCTGAATTTTGGACTCGGCTGGTGACAAAATGTTCCAAACACACCCCATGCACAACTCCACCGGGGAAGGTGCCAGAAACGAGTTCTGTTGGTAGTTTTTACACTACCCCGGTAGGCAAGAGAAAGGCACCACAAAACTTGTTCTACCTGCTTTCTGGGCTGAGATGGGGAATCGCTGAATTTTGGACTCGGCTGGTGACAAAATGTTCCAAACACACCCCATGCACAACTCCACCGGGGAAGGTGCCAGAAACGAGTTCTGTTGGTAGTTTTTACACTACCCCGGTAGGCAGCTGAAAGGCACCACAAAACTTGTTCTACCTGCTTTCTGGGCTGAGATGGGGAACGGCTGAATTTTGGACTCGGCTGGTGACAAAATGTTCCAAACACACCCCATGCACAACTCCACCGGGGAAGGTGCCAGAAACGAGTTCTGTTGGTAGTTTTTACACTACCCCGGTAGGCAGCTGAAAGGCACCACAAAACTTGTTCTACCTGCTTTCTGGGCTGAGATGGGGAATCGCTGAATTTTGGACTCGGCTGGTGACAAAATGTTCCAAACACACCCCATGCACAACTCCACCGGGGAAGGTGCCAGAAACGAGTTCTGTTGGTAGTTTTTACACTACCCCGGTAGGCAGCTGAAAGGCACCACAAAACTTGTTCTACCTGCTTTCTGGGCTGAGATGGGGAATCGCTGAATTTTGGACTCGGCTGCTGACAAAATGTTCCAAACACACCCCATGCACAACTCCACCGGGGAAGGTGCCAGAAACGAGTTCTGTTGGTAGTTTTTACACTACCCCGGTAGGCAGCTGAAAGGCACCACAAAACTTGTTCTACCTGCTTTCTGGGCTGAGATGGGGAATCGCTGAATTTTGGACTCGGCTGCTGACAAAATGTTCCAAACACACCCCACGCACAACTCCACCGGGGAAGGTGCCAGAAACGAGTTCTGTTGGTAGTTTTTACACTACCCCGGTAGGCAGCTGAAAGGCACCACAAAACTTGTTCTACCTGCTTTCTGGGCTGAGATGGGGAATCGCTGAATTTTGGACTCGGCTGCTGACAAAATGTTCCAAACACACCCCATGCACAACTCCACCGGGGAAGGTGCCAGAAACGAGTTCTGTTGGTAGTTTTTACACTACCCCGGTAGGCAAGAGAAAGGCACCACAAAACTTGTTCTACCTGCTTTCTGGGCTGAGATGGGGAATCGCTGAATTTTGGACTCGGCTGGTGACAAAATGTTCCAAACACACCCCATGCACAACTCCACCGGGGAAGGTGCCAGAAACGAGTTCTGTTGGTAGTTTTTACACTACCCCGGTAGGCAGCTGAAAGGCACCACAAAACTTGTTCTACCTGCTTTCTGGGCTGAGATGGGGAACGGCTGAATTTTGGACTCGGCTGGTGACAAAATGTTCCAAACACACCCCATGCACAACTCCACCGGGGAAGGTGCCAGAAACGAGTTCTGTTGGTAGTTTTTACACTACCCCGGTAGGCAGCTGAAAGGCACCACAAAACTTGTTCTACCTGCTTTCTGGGCTGAGATGGGGAATCGCTGAATTTTGGACTCGGCTGGTGACAAAATGTTCCAAACACACCCCATGCACAACTCCACCGGGGAAGGTGCCAGAAACGAGTTCTGTTGGTAGTTTTTACACTACCCCGGTAGGCAGCTGAAAGGCACCACAAAACTTGTTCTACCTGCTTTCTGGGCTGAGATGGGGAATCGCTGAATTTTGGACTCGGCTGGTGACAAAATGTTCCAAACACACCCCATGCACAACTCCACCGGGGAAGGTGCCAGAAACGAGTTCTGTTGGTAGTTTTTACACTACCCCGGTAGGCAGCTGAAAGGCACCACAAAACTTGTTCTACCTGCTTTCTGGGCTGAGATGGGGAATCGCTGAATTTTGGACTCGGCTGCTGACAAAATGTTCCAAACACACCCCATGCACAACTCCACCGGGGAAGGTGCCAGAAACGAGTTCTTTTGGTAGTTTTTACACTACCCCGGTAGGCAGCTGAAAGGCACCACAAAACTTGTTCTACCTGCTTTCTGGGCTGAGATGGGGAATCGCTGAATTTTGGACTCGGCTGGTGACAAAATGTTCCAAACACACCCCATGCACAACTCCACCGGGGAAGGTGCCAGAAACGAGTTCTGTTGGTAGTTTTTACACTACCCTGGTAGGCAGCTGAAAGGCACCACAAAACTTGTTCTACCTGCTTTCTGGGCTGAGATGGGGAATCGCTGAATTTTGGACTCGGCTGCTGACAAAATGTTCCAAACACACCCCATGCACAACTCCACCGGGGAAGATGCCAGAAACGAGTTCTGTTGGTAGTTTTTACACTACCCCGGTAGGCAAGAGAAAGGCACCACAAAACTTGTTGTACCTGCTTTCTGGGCTGAGATGGGGAACGGCTGAATTTTGGACTCGGCTGGTAACAAAATGTTCCAAACACACCCCATGCACAACTCCACCGGGGAAGGTGCCAGAAACGAGTTCTGTTGGTAGTTTTTACACTACCCCGGTAGGCAAGAGAAAGGCACCACAAAACTTGTTCTACCTGCTTTCTGGGCTGAGATGGGGAATCGCTGAATTTTGGACTCGGCTGGTGACAAAATGTTCCAAACACACCCCATGCACAACTCCACCGGGGAAGGTGCCAGAAACGAGTTCTGTTGGTAGTTTTTACACTACCCCGGTAGGCACCTGAAAGGCACCACAAAACTTGTTCTACCTGCTTTCTGGGCTGAGATGGGGAATCGCTGAATTTTGGACTCGGCTGGTGACAAAATGTTCCAAACACACCCCATGCACAACTCCACCGGGGAAGGTGCCAGAAACGAGTTCTGTTGGTAGTTTTTACACTACCCCGGTAGGCAGCTGAAAGGCACCACAAAACTTGTTCTACCTGCTTTCTGGGCTGAGATGGGGAATCGCTGAATTTTGGACTCGGCTGGTGACAAAATGTTCCAAACACACCCCATGCACAACTCCACCGGGGAAGGTGCCAGAAACGAGTACTGTTGGTAGTTTTTACACTACCCCGGTAGGCAGCTGAAAGGCACCACAAAACTTGTTCTACCTGCTT
Source organism: Falco biarmicus (assembly GCF_023638135.1). Classification (NCBI taxonomy): domain Eukaryota; kingdom Metazoa; phylum Chordata; class Aves; order Falconiformes; family Falconidae; genus Falco; species Falco biarmicus. Next base: position 29,894 of record NW_026611936.1, read on the forward strand.
TCTGGGCTGAGATGGGGAATCGCTGAATTTTGGACTCGGCTGGTGACAAAATGTTCCAAACACACCCCATGCACAACTCCACCGGGGAAGGTGCCAGAAACGAGTTCTGTTGGTAGTTTTTACACTACCCCGGTAGGCAGCTGAAAGGCACCACAAAACTTGTTCTACCTGCTTTCTGGGCTGAGATGGGGAATCGCTGAATTTTGGACTCGGCTGCTGACAAAATGTTCCAAACACACCCCATGCACACCTCCACCGGGGAAGGTGCCAGAAACGAGTTCTGTTGGTAGTTTTTACACTACCCCGGTAGGCAGCTGAAAGGCACCACAAAACTTGTTGTACCTGCTTTCTGGGCTGAGATGGGGAACGGCTGAATTTTGGACTCGGCTGGTGACAAAATGTTCCAAACACACCCCATGCACAACTCCACCGGGGAAGGTGCCAGAAACGAGTTCTGTTGGTAGTTTTTACACTACCCCGGTAGGCAGCTGAAAGGCACCACAAAACTTGTTCTACCTGCTTTCTGGGCTGAGATGGGGAATCGCTGAATTTTGGACTCGGCTGCTGACAAAATGTTCCAAACACACCCCATGCACAACTCCACCGGGGAAGGTGCCAGAAACGAGTTCTGTTGGTAGTTTTTACACTACCCCGGTAGGCAAGAGAAAGGCACCACAAAACTTGTTCTACCTGCTTTCTGGGCTGAGATGGGGAATCGCTGAATTTTGGACTCGGCTGGTGACAAAATGTTCCAAACACACCCCATGCACAACTCCACCGGGGAAGGTGCCAGAAACGAGTTCTGTTGGTAGTTTTTACACTACCCCGGTAGGCAGCTGAAAGGCACCACAAAACTTGTTCTACCTGCTTTCTGGGCTGAGATGGGGAATCGCTGAATTTTGGACTCGGCTGGTGACAAAATGTTCCAAACACACCCCATGCACAACTCCACCGGGGAAGGTGCCAGAAACGAGTACTGTTGGTAGTTTTTACACTACCCCGGTAGGCAGCTGAAAGGCACCACAAAACTTGTTCTACCTGCTTTCTGGGCTGAGATGGGGAATCGCTGAATTTTGGACTCGGCTGGTGACAAAATGTTCCAAACACACCCCATGCACAACTCCACCGGGGAAGGTGCCAGAAACGAGTTCTGTTGGTAGTTTTTACACTACCCCGGTAGGCAGCTGAAAGGCACCACAAAACTTGTTCTACCTGCTTTCTGGGCTGAGATGGGGAATCGCTGAATTTTGGACTCGGCTGCTGACAAAATGTTCCAAACACACCCCATGCACAACTCCACCGGGGAAGGTGCCAGAAACGAGTACTGTTGGTAGTTTTTACACTACCCCGGTAGGCAGCTGAAAGGCACCACAAAACTTGTTCTACCTGCTTTCTGGGCTGAGATGGGGAATCGCTGAATTTTGGACTCGGCTGGTGACAAAATGTTCCAAACACACCCCATGCACAACTCCACCGGGGAAGGTGCCAGAAACGAGTTCTGTTGGTAGTTTTTACACTACCCCGGTAGGCAGCTGAAAGGCACCACAAAACTTGTTCTACCTGCTTTCTGGGCTGAGATGGGGAATCGCTGAATTTTGGACTCGGCTGCTGACAAAATGTTCCAAACACACCCCATGCACACCTCCACCGGGGAAGGTGCCAGAAACGAGTTCTGTTGGTAGTTTTTACACTACCCCGGTAGGCAGCTGAAAGGCACCACAAAACTTGTTCTACCTGCTTTCTGGGCTGAGATGGGGAACGGCTGAATTTTGGACTCGGCTGGTGACAAAATGTTCCAAACACACCCCATGCACAACTCCACCGGGGAAGGTGCCAGAAACGAGTTCTGTTGGTAGTTTTTACACTACCCCGGTAGGCAGCTGAAAGGCACCACAAAACTTGTTCTACCTGCTTTCTGGGCTGAGATGGGGAATCGCTGAATTTTGGACTCGGCTGCTGACAAAATGTTCCAAACACACCCCATGCACAACTCCACCGGGGAAGGTGCCAGAAACGAGTTCTGTTGGTAGTTTTTACACTACCCCGGTAGGCAAGAGAAAGGCACCACAAAACTTGTTCTACCTGCTTTCTGGGCTGAGATGGGGAATCGCTGAATTTTGGACTCGGCTGGTGACAAAATGTTCCAAACACACCCCATGCACAACTCCACCGGGGAAGGTGCCAGAAACGAGTACTGTTGGTAGTTTTTACACTACCCCGGTAGGCAGCTGAAAGGCACCACAAAACTTGTTCTACCTGCTTTCTGGGCTGAGATGGGGAATCGCTGAATTTTGGACTCGGCTGGTGACAAAATGTTCCAAACACACCCCATGCACAACTCCACCGGGGAAGGTGCCAGAAACGAGTTCTGTTGGTAGTTTTTACACTACCCCGGTAGGCAGCTGAAAGGCACCACAAAACTTGTTCTACCTGCTTTCTGGGCTGAGATGGGGAATCGCTGAATTTTGGACTCGGCTGCTGACAAAATGTTCCAAACACACCCCATGCACACCTCCACCGGGGAAGGTGCCAGAAACGAGTTCTGTTGGTAGTTTTTACACTACCCCGGTAGGCAGCTGAAAGGCACCACAAAACTTGTTGTACCTGCTTTCTGGGCTGAGATGGGGAACGGCTGAATTTTGGACTCGGCTGGTGACAAAATGTTCCAAACACACCCCATGCACAACTCCACCGGGGAAGGTGCCAGAAACGAGTTCTGTTGGTAGTTTTTACACTACCCCGGTAGGCAGCTGAAAGGCACCACAAAACTTGTTCTACCTGCTTTCTGGGCTGAGATGGGGAATCGCTGAATTTTGGACTCGGCTGGTGACAAAATGTTCCAAACACACCCCATGCACAACTCCACCGGGGAAGGTGCCAGAAACGAGTTCTGTTGGTAGTTTTTACACTACCCCGGTAGGCAGCTGAAAGGCACCACAAAACTTGTTCTACCTGCTTTCTGGGCTGAGATGGGGAATCGCTGAATTTTCAACTCGGCTGGTGACAAAATGTTCCAAACACACCCCATGCACAACTCCACCGGGGAAGGTGCCAGAAACGAGTTCTGTTGGTAGTTTTTACACTACCCCGGTAGGCAGCTGAAAGGCACCACAAAACTTGTTCTACCTGCTTTCTGGGCTGAGATGGGGAATCGCTGAATTTTCAACTCGGCTGGTGACAAAATGTTCCAAACACACCCCATGCACAACTCCACCGGGGAAGGTGCCAGAAACGAGTTCTGTTGGTAGTTTTTACACTACCCCGGTAGGCAGCTGAAAGGCACCACAAAACTTGTTCTACCTGCTTTCTGGGCTGAGATGGGGAATCGCTGAATTTTGGACTCGGCTGGTGACAAAATGTTCCAAACACACCCCATGCACAACTCCACCGGGGAAGGTGCCAGAAACGAGTTCTGTTGGTAGTTTTTACACTACCCCGGTAGGCAGCTGAAAGGCACCACAAAACTTGTTGTACCTGCTTTCTGGGCTGAGATGGGGAACGGCTGAATTTTGGACTCGGCTGGTAACAAAATGTTCCAAACACACCCCATGCACAACTCCACCGGGGAAGGTGCCAGAAACGAGTTCTGTTGGTAGTTTTTACACTACCCCGGTAGGCAGCTGAAAGGCACCACAAAACTTGTTCTACCTGCTTTCTGGGCTGAGATGGGGAATCGCTGAATTTTGGACTCGGCTGGTGACAAAATGTTCCAAACACACCCCATGCACAACTCCACCGGGGAAGGTGCCAGAAACGAGTTCTGTTGGTAGTTTTTACACTACCCCGGTAGGCAGCTGAAAGGCACCACAAAACTTGTTCTACCTGCTTCCTGGGCTGAGATGGGGAATCGCTGAATTTTGGACTCGGCTGGTGACAAAATGTTCCAAACACACCCCATGCACAACTCCACCGGGGAAGGTGCCAGAAACGAGTACTGTTGGTAGTTTTTACACTACCCCGGTAGGCAGCTGAAAGGCACCACAAAACTTGTTCTACCTGCTTTCTGGGCTGAGATGGGGAATCGCTGAATTTTCGACTCGGCTGGTGACAAAATGTTCCAAACACACCCCATGCACAACTCCACCGGGGAAGGTGCCAGAAACGAGTTCTGTTGGTAGTTTTTACACTACCCCGGTAGGCAGCTGAAAGGCACCACAAAACTTGTTCTACCTGCTTTCTGGGCTGAGATGGGGAATCGCTGAATTTTGGACTCGGCTGCTGACAAAATGTTCCAAACACACCCCATGCACAACTCCACCGGGGAAGGTGCCAGAAACGAGTTCTGTTGGTAGTTTTTACACTACCCCGGTAGGCAGCTGAAAGGCACCACAAAACTTGTTCTACCTGCTTTCTGGGCTGAGATGGGGAATCGCTGAATTTTGGACTCGGCTGGTGACAAAATGTTCCAAACACACCCCATGCACAACTCCACCGGGGAAGGTGCCAGAAACGAGTTCTGTTGGTAGTTTTTACACTACCCCGGTAGGCAGCTGAAAGGCACCACAAAACTTGTTCTACCTGCTTTCTGGGCTGAGATGGGGAACGGCTGAATTTTGGACTCGGCTGGTGACAAAATGTTCCAAACACACCCCATGCACAACTCCACCGGGGAAGGTGCCAGAAACGAGTTCTGTTGGTAGTTTTTACACTACCCCGGTAGGCACCTGAAAGGCACCACAAAACTTGTTCTACCTGCTTTCTGGGCTGAGATGGGGAATCGCTGAATTTTGGACTCGGCTGGTGACAAAATGTTCCAAACACACCCCATGCACAACTCCACCGGGGAAGGTGCCAGAAACGAGTTCTGTTGGTAGTTTTTACACTACCCCGGTAGGCAGCTGAAAGGCACCACAAAACTTGTTCTACCTGCTTCCTGGGCTGAGATGGGGAATCGCTGACTTTTGGACTCGGCTGCTGACAAAATGTTCCAAACACACCCCATGCACAACTCCACCGGGGAAGGTGCCAGAAACGAGTACTGTTGGTAGTTTTTACACTACCCCGGTAGGCAGCTGAAAGGCACCACAAAACTTGTTCTACCTGCTTTCTGGGCTGAGATGGGGAATCGCTGAATTTTCGACTCGGCTGGTGACAAAATGTTCCAAACACACCCCATGCACAACTCCACCGGGGAAGGTGCCAGAAAGGAGTTCTGTTGGTAGTTTTTACACTACCCCGGTAGGCAGCTGAAAGGCACCACAAAACTTGTTCTACCTGCTTTCTGGGCTGAGATGGGGAATCGCTGAATTTTGGACTCGGCTGCTGACAAAATGTTCCAAACACACCCCATGCACAACTCCACCGGGGAAGGTGCCAGAAACGAGTTCTGTTGGTAGTTTTTACACTACCCCGGTAGGCAGCTGAAAGGCACCACAAAACTTGTTCTACCTGCTTTCTGGGCTGAGATGGGGAATCGCTGAATTTTGGACTCGGCTGCTGACAAAATGTTCCAAACACACCCCATGCACACCTCCACCGGGGAAGGTGCCAGAAACGAGTTCTGTTGGTAGTTTTTACACTACCCCGGTAGGCAGCTGAAAGGCACCACAAAACTTGTTGTACCTGCTTTCTGGGCTGAGATGGGGAACGGCTGAATTTTGGACTCGGCTGGTGACAAAATGTTCCAAACACACCCCATGCACAACTCCACCGGGGAAGGTGCCAGAAACGAGTTCTGTTGGTAGTTTTTACACTACCCCGGTAGGCAGCTGAAAGGCACCACAAAACTTGTTCTACCTGCTTTCTGGGCTGAGATGGGGAATCGCTGAATTTTGGACTCGGCTGGTGACAAAATGTTCCAAACACACCCCATGCACAACTCCACCGGGGAAGGTGCCAGAAACGAGTTCTGTTGGTAGTTTTTACACTACCCCGGTAGGCAGCTGAAAGGCACCACAAAACTTGTTCTACCTGCTTTCTGGGCTGAGATGGGGAATCGCTGAATTTTGGACTCGGCTGGTGACAAAATGTTCCAAACACACCCCATGCACAACTCCACCGGGGAAGGTGCCAGAAACGAGTTCTGTTGGTAGTTTTTACACTACCCCGGTAGGCAGCTGAAAGGCACCACAAAACTTGTTCTACCTGCTTTCTGGGCTGAGATGGGGAATCGCTGAATTTTGGACTCGGCTGGTGACAAAATGTTCCAAACACACCCCATGCACAACTCCACCGGGGAAGGTGCCAGAAACGAGTTCTGTTGGTAGTTTTTACACTACCCCGGTAGGCAGCTGAAAGGCACCACAAAACTTGTTCTACCTGCTTTCTGGGCTGAGATGGGGAATCGCTGAATTTTGGACTCGGCTGGTGACAAAATGTTCCAAACACACCCCATGCACAACTCCACCGGGGAAGGTGCCAGAAACGAGTTCTGTTGGTAGTTTTTACACTACCCCGGTAGGCAGCTGAAAGGCACCACAAAACTTGTTGTACCTGCTTTCTGGGCTGAGATGGGGAATCGCTGAATTTTGGACTCGGCTGGTAACAAAATGTTCCAAACACACCCCATGCACAACTCCACCGGGGAAGGTGCCAGAAACGAGTTCTGTTGGTAGTTTTTACACTACCCCGGTAGGCAGCTGAAAGGCACCACAAAACTTGTTCTACCTGCTTTCTGGGCTGAGATGGGGAATCGCTGAATTTTGGACTCGGCTGGTGACAAAATGTTCCAAACACACCCCATGCACAACTCCACCGGGGAAGGTGCCAGAAACGAGTTCTGTTGGTAGATTTTACACTACCCCGGTAGGCAGCTGAAAGGCACCACAAAACTTGTTCTACCTGCTTCCTGGGCTGAGATGGGGAATCGCTGAATTTTGGACTCGGCTGGTGACAAAATGTTCCAAACACACCCCATGCACAACTCCACCGGGGAAGGTGCCAGAAACGAGTACTGTTGGTAGTTTTTACACTACCCCGGTAGGCAGCTGAAAGGCACCACAAAACTTGTTCTACCTGCTTTCTGGGCTGAGATGGGGAATCGCTGAATTTTCGACTCGGCTGGTGACAAAATGTTCCAAACACACCCCATGCACAACTCCACCGGGGAAGGTGCCAGAAACGAGTTCTGTTGGTAGTTTTTACACTACCCCGGTAGGCAGCTGAAAGGCACCACAAAACTTGTTCTACCTGCTTTCTGGGCTGAGATGGGGAATCGCTGAATTTTGGACTCGGCTGCTGACAAAATGTTCCAAACACACCCCATGCACAACTCCACCGGGGAAGGTGCCAGAAACGAGTTCTGTTGGTAGTTTTTACACTACCCCGGTAGGCAGCTGAAAGGCACCACAAAACTTGTTCTACCTGCTTTCTGGGCTGAGATGGGGAATCGCTGAATTTTGGACTCGGCTGGTGACAAAATGTTCCAAACACACCCCATGCACAACTCCACCGGGGAAGGTGCCAGAAACGAGTTCTGTTGGTAGTTTTTACACTACCCCGGTAGGCAGCTGAAAGGCACCACAAAACTTGTTCTACCTGCTTTCTGGGCTGAGATGGGGAACGGCTGAATTTTGGACTCGGCTGGTGACAAAATGTTCCAAACACACCCCATGCACAACTCCACCGGGGAAGGTGCCAGAAACGAGTTCTGTTGGTAGTTTTTACACTACCCCGGTAGGCAGCTGAAAGGCACCACAAAACTTGTTCTACCTGCTTTCTGGGCTGAGATGGGGAATCGCTGAATTTTGGACTCGGCTGGTGACAAAATGTTCCAAACACACCCCATGCACAACTCCACCGGGGAAGGTGCCAGAAACGAGTTCTGTTGGTAGTTTTTACACTACCCCGGTAGGCAGCTGAAAGGCACCACAAAACTTGTTCTACCTGCTTCCTGGGCTGAGATGGGGAATCGCTGACTTTTGGACTCGGCTGCTGACAAAATGTTCCAAACACACCCCATGCACAACTCCACCGGGGAAGGTGCCAGAAACGAGTACTGTTGGTAGTTTTTACACTACCCCGGTAGGCAGCTGAAAGGCACCACAAAACTTGTTCTACCTGCTTTCTGGGCTGAGATGGGGAATCGCTGAATTTTCGACTCGGCTGGTGACAAAATGTTCCAAACACACCCCATGCACAACTCCACCGGGGAAGGTGCCAGAAACGAGTTCTGTTGGTAGTTTTTACACTACCCCGGTAGGCAGCTGAAAGGCACCACAAAACTTGTTCTACCTGCTTTCTGGGCTGAGATGGGGAATCGCTGAATTTTGGACTCGGCTGGTGACAAAATGTTCCAAACACACCCCATGCACAACTCCACCGGGGAAGGTGCCAGAAACGAGTTCTGTTGGTAGTTTTTACACTACCCCGGTAGGCAAGAGAAAGGCACCACAAAACTTGTTCTACCTGCTTTCTGGGCTGAGATGGGGAATCGCTGAATTTTGGACTCGGCTGGTGACAAAATGTTCCAAACACACCCCATGCACAACTCCACCGGGGAAGGTGCCAGAAACGAGTTCTGTTGGTAGTTTTTACACTACCCCGGTAGGCAGCTGAAAGGCACCACAAAACTTGTTCTACCTGCTTTCTGGGCTGAGATGGGGAACGGCTGAATTTTGGACTCGGCTGGTGACAAAATGTTCCAAACACACCCCATGCACAACTCCACCGGGGAAGGTGCCAGAAACGAGTTCTGTTGGTAGTTTTTACACTACCCCGGTAGGCAGCTGAAAGGCACCACAAAACTTGTTCTACCTGCTTTCTGGGCTGAGATGGGGAATCGCTGAATTTTGGACTCGGCTGGTGACAAAATGTTCCAAACACACCCCATGCACACCTCCACCGGGGAAGGTGCGAGAAACGAGTTCTGTTGGTAGTTTTTACACTACCCCGGTAGGCAGCTGAAAGGCACCACAAAACTTGTTCTACCTGCTTTCTGGGCTGAGATGGGGAATCGCTGAATTTTGGACTCGGCTGCTGACAAAATGTTCCAAACACACCCCATGCACACCTCCACCGGGGAAGGTGCCAGAAACGAGTTCTGTTGGTAGTTTTTACACTACCCCGGTAGGCAGCTGAAAGGCACCACAAAACTTGTTCTACCTGCTTTCTGGGCTGAGATGGGGAACGGCTGAATTTTGGACTCGGCTGGTGACAAAATGTTCCAAACACACCCCATGCACAACTCCACCGGGGAAGGTGCCAGAAACGAGTTCTGTTGGTAGTTTTTACACTACCCCGGTAGGCAGCTGAAAGGCACCACAAAACTTGTTCTACCTGCTTTCTGGGCTGAGATGGGGAATCGCTGAATTTTGGACTCGGCTGGTGACAAAATGTTCCAAACACACCCCATGCACAACTCCACCGGGGAAGGTGCCAGAAACGAGTTCTGTTGGTAGTTTTTACACTACCCCGGTAGGCAAGAGAAAGGCACCACAAAACTTGTTCTACCTGCTTTCTGGGCTGAGATGGGGAATCGCTGAATTTTGGACTCGGCTGGTGACAAAATGTTCCAAACACACCCCATGCACAACTCCACCGGGGAAGGTGCCAGAAACGAGTTCTGTTGGTAGTTTTTACACTACCCCGGTAGGCAGCTGAAAGGCACCACAAAACTTGTTCTACCTGCTTCCTGGGCTGAGATGGGGAATCGCTGAATTTTGGACTCGGCTGCTGACAAAATGTTCCAAACACACCCCATGCACAACTCCACCGGGGAAGGTGCCAGAAACGAGTACTGTTGGTAGTTTTTACACTACCCCGGTAGGCAGCTGAAAGGCACCACAAAACTTGTTCTACCTGCTTTCTGGGCTGAGATGGGGAATCGCTGAATTTTGGACTCGGCTGGTGACAAAATGTTCCAAACACACCCCATGCACAACTCCACCGGGGAAGGTGCCAGAAACGAGTTCTGTTGGTAGTTTTTACACTACCCCGGTAGGCAGCTGAAAGGCACCACAAAACTTGTTCTACCTGCTTTCTGGGCTGAGATGGGGAATCGCTGAATTTTGGACTCGGCTGCTGACAAAATGTTCCAAACACACCCCATGCACACCTCCACCGGGGAAGGTGCCAGAAACGAGTTCTGTTGGTAGTTTTTACACTACCCCGGTAGGCAGCTGAAAGGCACCACAAAACTTGTTGTACCTGCTTTCTGGGCTGAGATGGGGAACGGCTGAATTTTGGACTCGGCTGGTGACAAAATGTTCCAAACACACCCCATGCACAACTCCACCGGGGAAGGTGCCAGAAATGAGTTCTGTTGGTAGTTTTTACACTACCCCGGTAGGCAGCTGAAAGGCACCACAAAACTTGTTCTACCTGCTTTCTGGGCTGAGATGGGGAATCGCTGAATTTTGGACTCGGCTGCTGACAAAATGTTCCAAACACACCCCATGCACAACTCCACCGGGGAAGGTGCCAGAAACGAGTTCTGTTGGTAGTTTTTACACTACCCCGGTAGGCAGCTGAAAGGCACCACAAAACTTGTTCTACCTGCTTTCTGGGCTGAGATGGGGAATCGCTGAATTTTGGACTCGGCTGGTGACAAAATGTTCCAAACACACCCCATGCACAACTCCACCGGGGAAGGTGCCAGAAACGAGTTCTGTTGGTAGTTTTTACACTACCCCGGTAGGCAGCTGAAAGGCACCACAAAACTTGTTCTACCTGCTTTCTGGGCTGAGATGGGGAATCGCTGAATTTTGGACTCGGCTGGTGACAAAATGTTCCAAACACACCCCATGCACAACTCCACCGGGGAAGGTGCCAGAAACGAGTTCTGTTGGTAGTTTTTACACTACCCCGGTAGGCAGCTGAAAGGCACCACAAAACTTGTTCTACCTGCTTTCTGGGCTGAGATGGGGAATCGCTGAATTTTGGACTCGGCTGGTGACAAAATGTTCCAAACACACCCCATGCACAACTCCACCGGGGAAGGTGCCAGAAACGAGTTCTGTTGGTAGTTTTTACACTACCCCGGTAGGCAGCTGAAAGGCACCACAAAACTTGTTCTACCTGCTTTCTGGGCTGAGATGGGGAACGGCTGAATTTTGGACTCGGCTGGTAACAAAATGTTCCAAACACACCCCATGCACAACTCCACCGGGGAAGGTGCCAGAAACGAGTTCTGTTGGTAGTTTTTACACTACCCCGGTAGGCAAGAGAAAGGCACCACAAAACTTGTTCTACCTGCTTTCTGGGCTGAGATGGGGAATCGCTGAATTTTGGACTCGGCTGGTGACAAAATGTTCCAAACACACCCCATGCACAACTCCACCGGGGAAGGTGCCAGAAACGAGTTCTGTTGGTAGTTTTTACACTACCCCGGTAGGCAGCTGAAAGGCACCACAAAACTTGTTCTACCTGCTTTCTGGGCTGAGATGGGGAACGGCTGAATTTTGGACTCGGCTGGTGACAAAATGTTCCAAACACACCCCATGCACAACTCCACCGGGGAAGGTGCCAGAAACGAGTTCTGTTGGTAGTTTTTACACTACCCCGGTAGGCAGCTGAAAGGCACCACAAAACTTGTTCTACCTGCTTTCTGGGCTGAGATGGGGAATCGCTGAATTTTGGACTCGGCTGGTGACAAAATGTTCCAAACACACCCCATGCACAACTCCACCGGGGAAGGTGCCAGAAACGAGTTCTGTTGGTAGTTTTTACACTACCCCGGTAGGCAGCTGAAAGGCACCACAAAACTTGTTCTACCTGCTTTCTGGGCTGAGATGGGGAATCGCTGAATTTTCGACTCGGCTGGTGACAAAATGTTCCAAACACACCCCATGCACAACTCCACCGGGGAAGGTGCCAGAAACGAGTTCTGTTGGTAGTTTTTACACTACCCCGGTAGGCAGCTGAAAGGCACCACAAAACTTGTTCTACCTGCTTTCTGGGCTGAGATGGGGAATCGCTGAATTTTGGACTCGGCTGGTGACAAAATGTTCCAAACACACCCCATGCACAACTCCACCGGGGAAGGTGCCAGAAACGAGTTCTGTTGGTAGTTTTTACACTACCCCGGTAGGCAGCTGAAAGGCACCACAAAACTTGTTGTACCTGCTTTCTGGGCTGAGATGGGGAACGGCTGTATTTTGGACTCGGCTGGTAACAAAATGTTCCAAACACACCCCATGCACAACTCCACCGGGGAAGGTGCCAGAAACGAGTTCTGTTGGTAGTTTTTACACTACCCCGGTAGGCAAGAGAAAGGCACCACAAAACTTGTTCTACCTGCTTTCTGGGCTGAGATGGGGAATCGCTGAATTTTGGACTCGGCTGGTGACAAAATGTTCCAAACACACCCCATGCACAACTCCACCGGGGAAGGTGCCAGAAACGAGTTCTGTTGGTAGTTTTTACACTACCCCGGTAGGCAGCTGAAAGGCACCACAAAACTTGTTCTACCTGCTTTCTGGGCTGAGATGGGGAATCGCTGAATTTTGGACTCGGCTGGTGACAAAATGTTCCAAACACACCCCATGCACAACTCCACCGGGGAAGGTGCCAGAAACGAGTTCTGTTGGTAGTTTTTACACTACCCCGGTAGGCAGCTGAAAGGCACCACAAAACTTGTTCTACCTGCTTCCTGGGCTGAGATGGGGAATCGCTGAATTTTGGACTCGGCTGGTGACAAAATGTTCCAAACACACCCCATGCACAACTCCACCGGGGAAGGTGCCAGAAACGAGTACTGTTGGTAGTTTTTACACTACCCCGGTAGGCAGCTGAAAGGCACCACAAAACTTGTTCTACCTGCTTTCTGGGCTGAGATGGGGAATCGCTGAATTTTCGACTCGGCTGGTGACAAAATGTTCCAAACACACCCCATGCACAACTCCACCGGGGAAGGTGCCAGAAACGAGTTCTGTTGGTAGTTTTTACACTACCCCGGTAGGCAGCTGAAAGGCACCACAAAACTTGTTCTACCTGCTTTCTGGGCTGAGATGGGGAATCGCTGAATTTTGGACTCGGCTGCTGACAAAATGTTCCAAACACACCCCATGCACAACTCCACCGGGGAAGGTGCCAGAAACGAGTTCTGTTGGTAGTTTTTACACTACCCCGGTAGGCAAGAGAAAGGCACCACAAAACTTGTTCTACCTGCTTTCTGGGCTGAGATGGGGAATCGCTGAATTTTGGACTCGGCTGGTGACAAAATGTTCCAAACACACCCCATGCACAACTCCACCGGGGAAGGTGCCAGAAACGAGTTCTGTTGGTAGTTTTTACACTACCCCGGTAGGCAGCTGAAAGGCACCACAAAACTTGTTCTACCTGCTTTCTGGGCTGAGATGGGGAACGGCTGAATTTTGGACTCGGCTGGTGACAAAATGTTCCAAACACACCCCATGCACAACTCCACCGGGGAAGGTGCCAGAAACGAGTTCTGTTGGTAGTTTTTACACTACCCCCGGTAGGCAGCTGAAAGGCACCACAAAACTTGTTCTACCTGCTTTCTGGGCTGAGATGGGGAATCGCTGAATTTTGGACTCGGCTGGTGACAAAATGTTCCAAACACACCCCATGCACAACTCCACCGGGGAAGGTGCCAGAAACGAGTTCTGTTGGTAGTTTTTACACTACCCCGGTAGGCAGCTGAAAGGCACCACAAAACTTGTTCTACCTGCTTCCTGGGCTGAGATGGGGAATCGCTGACTTTTGGACTCGGCTGCTGACAAAATGTTCCAAACACACCCCATGCACAACTCCACCGGGGAAGGTGCCAGAAACGAGTACTGTTGGTAGTTTTTACACTACCCCGGTAGGCAGCTGAAAGGCACCACAAAACTTGTTCTACCTGCTTTCTGGGCTGAGATGGGGAATCGCTGAATTTTCGACTCGGCTGGTGACAAAATGTTCCAAACACACCCCATGCACAACTCCACCGGGGAAGGTGCCAGAAACGAGTTCTGTTGGTAGTTTTTACACTACCCCGGTAGGCAGCTGAAAGGCACCACAAAACTTGTTCTACCTGCTTTCTGGGCTGAGATGGGGAATCGCTGAATTTTGGACTCGGCTGCTGACAAAATGTTCCAAACACACCCCATGCACAACTCCACCGGGGAAGGTGCCAGAAACGAGTTCTGTTGGTAGTTTTTACACTACCCCGGTAGGCAAGAGAAAGGCACCACAAAACTTGTTCTACCTGCTTTCTGGGCTGAGATGGGGAATCGCTGAATTTTGGACTCGGCTGGTGACAAAATGTTCCAAACACACCCCATGCACAACTCCACCGGGGAAGGTGCCAGAAACGAGTTCTGTTGGTAGTTTTTACACTACCCCGGTAGGCAGCTGAAAGGCACCACAAAACTTGTTCTACCTGCTTTCTGGGCTGAGATGGGGAACGGCTGAATTTTGGACTCGGCTGGTGACAAAATGTTCCAAACACACCCCATGCACAACTCCACCGGGGAAGGTGCCAGAAACGAGTTCTGTTGGTAGTTTTTACACTACCCCGGTAGGCAGCTGAAAGGCACCACAAAACTTGTTCTACCTGCTTTCTGGGCTGAGATGGGGAATCGCTGAATTTTGGACTCGGCTGGTGACAAAATGTTCCAAACACACCCCATGCACAACTCCACCGGGGAAGGTGCCAGAAACGAGTTCTGTTGGTAGTTTCTACACTACCCCGGTAGGCAGCTGAAAGGCACCACAAAACTTGTTCTACCTGCTTTCTGGGCTGAGATGGGGAATCGCTGAATTTTGGACTCGGCTGGTGACAAAATGTTCCAAACACACCCCACGCACAACTCCACCGGGGAAGGTGCCAGAAACGAGTTCTGTTGGTAGTTTTTACACTACCCCGGTAGGCAGCTGAAAGGCACCACAAAACTTGTTCTACCTGCTTTCTGGGCTGAGATGGGGAATCGCTGAATTTTCAACTCGGCTGGTGACAAAATGTTCCAAACACACCCCATGCACAACTCCACCGGGGAAGGTGCCAGAAACGAGTTCTGTTGGTAGTTTTTACACTACCCCGGTAGGCAGCTGAAAGGCACCACAAAACTTGTTGTACCTGCTTTCTGGGCTGAGATGGGGAATCGCTGACTTTTGGACTCGGCTGCTGACAAAATGTTCCAAACACACCCCATGCACAACTCCACCGGGGAAGGTGCCAGAAACGAGTTCTGTTGGTAGTTTTTACACTACCCCGGTAGGCACCTGAAAGGCACCACAAAACTTGTTCTACCTGCTTTCTGGGCTGAGATGGGGAATCGCTGAATTTTGGACTCGGCTGGTGACAAAATGTTCCAAACACACCCCATGCACAACTCCACCGGGGAAGGTGCCAGAAACGAGTTCTGTTGGTAGTTTTTACACTACCCCGGTAG
>NW_026611937.1:0-44991 GCF_023638135.1 Falco biarmicus
AATTCAGCGATTCCCCATCTCAGCCCAGAAAGCAGGTAGAACAAGTTTTGTGGTGCCTTTCAGCTGCCTACCGGGGTAGTGTAAAAACTACCAACAGAACTCGTTTCTGGCACCTTCCCCGGTGGAGTTGTGCATGGGGTGTGTTTGGAACATTTTGTCAGCAGCCGAGTCCAAAATTCAGCGATTCTCCATCTCAGCCCAGAAAGCAGGTACAAAAAGTTTTGTGGTGCCTTTCAGCTGCCTACCGGGGTAGTGTAAAAACTACCAACAGAACTCCTTTCTGGCACCTTTGCCGGTGGAGGTGTGCATGGGGTGTGTTTGGAACATTTTGTCACCAGCCGAGTCCAAAATTCAGCGATTCCCCATCTCAGCCCAGAAAGCAGGTAGAACAAGTTTTGTGGTGCCTTTCAGCTGCCTACCGGGGTAGTGTAAAAACTACCAACAGAACTCGTTTCTGGCACCTTCCCGGTGGAGTTGTGCATGGGGTGTGTTTGGAACATTTTGTCAGCAGCCGAGTCCAAAATTCAGCGATTCCCCATCTCAGCCCAGAAAGCAGGTAGAACAAGTTTTGTGGTGCCTTTCAGCTGCCTCCCGGAGCAATGTAAAAACTACCAAGAGAACTCCTTTCTGGCACCTTCCCCGGTGGAGTTGTGCATGGGCTGTGTTTGGAACATTTTGTCAGCAGCCGAGTCCAAAATTCAGCGATTCCCCATCTCAGCCCAGAAAGCAGGTAGAACAAGTTTTGTGGTGCCTTTCAGCTGCCTACCGGGGTACTGTAAAAACTACCAACAGAACTCGTTTCTGGCACCTTCCCCGGTGGAGTTGTGCATGGGGTGTGTTTGGAACATTTTGTCACCAGCCGAGTCCAAAATTCAGCGATTCCCCATCTCAGCCCAGAAAGCAGGTAGAACAAGTTTTGTGGTGCCTTTCAGCTGCCTACCGGGGTAGTGTAAAAACTACCAACAGAACTCGTTTCTGGCACCTTCCCCGGTGGAGTTGTGCATGGGGTGTGTTTGGAACATTTTGTCACCAGCTGAGTCCAAAATTCAGCGATTCCCCATCTCAGCCCCAGAAAGCAGGTAGAAAAACTTTTGTGGTGCCTTTCAGCTGCCTACCGGGGTAGTGTAAAAACTACCAACAGAACTCGTTTCTGGCACCTTTGCCGGTGGAGGTGTGCATGGGGTGTGTTTGGAACATTTTGTCACCAGCCGAGTCCAAAATTCAGCGATTCCCCATCTCAGCCCAGAAAGCAGGTAGAACAAGTTTTGTGGTGCCTTTCAGCTGCCTACCGGGGTAGTGTAAAAACTACCAACAGAACTCGTTTCTGGCACCTTCCCCGGTGGAGTTGTGCATGGGGTGTGTTTGGAACATTTTGTCACCAGCCGAGTCCAAAATTCAGCCGTTCCCCATCTCTAGGCCAGAAAGCAGGTAGAACAAGTTTTGTGGTGCCTTTCTCTTGCCTACCGGGGTACTGTAAAAACTACCAACAGAACTCGTTTCTGGCACCTTCCCCGGTGGAGTTGTGCATGGGGTGTGTTTGGAACATTTTGTCACCAGCCGAGTCCAAAATTCAGCGATTCCCCATCTCAGCCCAGAAAGCAGGTAGAACAAGTTTTGTGGTGCCTTTCAGCTGCCTACCGGGGTAGTGTAAAAACTACCAACAGAACTCGTTTCTGGCACCTTCCCCGGTGGAGTTGTGCATGGGGTGTGTTTGGAACATTTTGTCAGCAGCCGAGTCCAAAATTCAGCGATTCCCCATCTCAGCCCAGAAAGCAGGTAGAACAAGTTTTGTGGTGCCTTTCAGCTGCCTCCCGGAGCAATGTAAAAACTACCAAGAGAACTCCTTTCTGGCACCTTCCCCGGTGGAGTTGTGCATGGGCTGTGTTTGGAACATTTTGTCAGCAGCCGAGTCCAAAATTCAGCGATTCCCCATCTCAGCCCAGAAAGCAGGTAGAACAAGTTTTGTGGTGCCTTTCAGCTGCCTACCGGGGTAGTGTAAAAACTACCAACAGAACTCGTTTCTGGCACCTTTGCCGGTGGAGGTGTGCATGGGGTGTGTTTGGAACATTTTGTCACCAGCGGAGTCCAAAATTCAGCGATTCCCCATCTCAGCCCAGAAAGCAGGTAGAACAAGTTTTGTGGTGCCTTTCAGCTGCCTACCGGGGTAGTGTAAAAACTACCAACAGAACTCGTTTCTGGCACCTTCCCCGGTGGAGTTGTGCATGGGGTGTGTTTGGAACATTTTGTCACCAGCCGAGTCCAAAATTCAGCCGTTCCCCATCTCTAGGCCAGAAAGCAGGTAGAACAAGTTTTGTGGTGCCTTTCAGCTGCCTACCGGGGTAGTGTAAAAACTACCAACAGAACTCGTTTCTGGCACCTTTGCCGGTGGAGGTGTGCATGGGGTGTGTTTGGAACATTTTGTCACCAGCCGAGTCCAAAATTCAGCGATTCCCCATCTCAGCCCAGAAAGCAGGTAGAACAAGTTTTGTGGTGCCTTTCAGCTGCCTACCGGAGCAATGTAAAAACTACCAACAGAACTCCTTTCTGGCACCTTTGCCGGTGGAGCTGTGCATGGGGTGTGTTTGGAACATTTTGTTACCAGCCGAGTCCAAAATTCAGCCGTTCCCCATCTCAGCCCAGAAAGCAGGTAGAACAAGTTTTGTGGTGCCTTTCAGCTGCCTACCGGGGTAGTGTAAAAACTACCAACAGAACTCGTTTCTGGCACCTTCCCCGGTGGAGGTGTGCATGGGGTGTGTTTGGAACATTTTGTTACCAGCCGAGTCCAAAATTCAGCGATTCCCCATCTCAGCCCAGAAAGCAGGTAGAACAAGTTTTGTGGTGCCTTTCAGCTGCCTACCGGGGTAGTGTAAAAACTACCAACAGAACTCGTTTCTGGCACCTTCCCCGGTGGAGTTGTGCATGGGGTGTGTTTGGAACATTTTGTCAGCAGCCGAGTCCAAAAATTCAGCGATTCTCCATCTCAGCCCAGAAAGCAGGTACAAAAAGTTTTGTGGTGCCTTTCAGCTGCCTACCGGGGTAGTGTAAAAACTACCAACAGAACTCCTTTCTGGCACCTTTGCCGGTGGAGGTGTGCATGGGGTGTGTTTGGAACATTTTGTCACCAGCCGAGTCCAAAATTCAGCGATTCCCCATCTCAGCCCAGAAAGCAGGTACAACAACTTTTGTGGTGCCTTTCAGGTGCCTACCGGGGTAGTGTAAAAACTACCAACAGAACTCGTTTCTGGCACCTTCCCCGGTGGAGTTGTGCATGGGGTGTGTTTGGAACATTTTGTCACCAGCCGAGTCCAAAATTCAGCCGTTCCCCATCTCTAAGCCAGAAAGCAGGTAGAACAAGTTTTGTGGTGCCTTTCTCTTGCCTACCGGGGTAGTGTAAAAACTACCAACAGAACTCGTTTCTGGCACCTTCCCCGGTGGAGGTGTGCATGGGGTGTGTTTGGAACATTTTGTCATCAGCCAAGTCCAAAATTCAGCGATTCCCCATCTCAGCCCAGAAAGCAGGTAGAACAAGTTTTGTGGTGCCTTTCAGCTGCCTACCGGGGTAGTGTAAAAACTACCAACAGAACTCGTTTCTGGCACCTTCCCCGGTGGAGTTGTGCATGGGGTGTGTTTGGAACATTTTGTCACCAGCCGAGTCCAAAATTCAGCGATTCCCCATCTCAGCCCAGAAAGCAGGTAGAACAAGTTTTGTGGTGCCTTTCAGCTGCCTACCGGGGTAGTGTAAAAACTACCAACAGAACTCGTTTCTGGCACCTTCCCCGGTGGAGTTGTGCATGGGGTGTGTTTGGAACATTTTGTCACCAGCCGAGTCCAAAACTCAGCTGTTCACAGACTCTAGCCCAGAAAGCAGGTAGAACAAGTTTTGTGGTGCCTTTCAGCTGCCTACCGGGGTAGTGTAAAAACTACCAACAGAACTCGTTTCTGGCACCTTCCCCGGTGGAGTTGTGCATGGGCTGTGTTTGGAACATTTTGTTACCAGCCGAGTCCAAAATTCAGCGATTCCCCATCTCAGCCCAGAAAGCAGGTAGAACAAGTTTTGTGGTGCCTTTCAGCTGCCTACCGGGGTAGTGTAAAAACTACCAACAGAACTCGTTTCTGGCACCTTCCCCGGTGGAGTTGTGCATGGGCTGTGTTTGGAACATTTTGTTACCAGCCGAGTCCAAAATTCAGCCGTTCCCCATCTCAGCCCAGAAAGCAGGTAGAACAAGTTTTGTGGTGCCTTTCAGCTGCCTACCGGGGTAGTGTAAAAACTACCAACAGAACTCGTTTCTGGCACCTTCCCCGGTGGAGTTGTGCATGGGGTGTGTTTGGAACATTTTGTCACCAGCCGAGTCCAAAATTCAGCGATTCTCCATCTCAGCCCAGAAAGCAGGTAGAACAAGTTTTGTGGTGCCTTTCTCTTGCCTACCGGGGTAGTGTAAAAACTACCAACAGAACTCGTTTCTGGCACCTTCCCCGGTGGAGTTGTGCATGGGCTGTGTTTGGAACATTTTGTTACCAGCCGAGTCCAAAATTCAGCGATTCCCCATCTCAGCCCAGAAAGCAGGTAGAACAAGTTTTGTGGTGCCTTTCAGCTGCCTACCGGGGTACTGTAAAAACTACCAACAGAACTCGTTTCTTGCACCTTCCCCGGTGGAGTTGTGCATGGGGTGTGTTTGGAACATTTTGTCACCAGCCGAGTCCAAAATTCAGCGATTCCCCATCTCAGCCCAGAAAGCAGGTAGAACAAGTTTTGTGGTGCCTTTCAGCTGCCTACCGGGGTAGTGTAAAAACTACCAACAGAACTCGTTTCTGGCACCTTTGCCGGTGGAGGTGTGCATGGGGTGTGTTTGGAACATTTTGTCACCAGCCGAGTCCAAAATTCAGCGATTCCCCATCTCAGCCCAGAAAGCAGGTAGAACAAGTTTTGTGGTGCCTTTCAGCTGCCTACCGGGGTAGTGTAAAAACTACCAACAGAACTCGTTTCTGGCACCTTCCCCGGTGGAGTTGTGCATGGGGTGTGTTTGGAACATTTTGTCACCAGCCGAGTCCAAAATTCAGCCGTTCCCCATCTCTAGGCCAGAAAGCAGGTACAACAAGTTTTGTGGTGCCTTTCTCTTGCCTACCGGGGTACTGTAAAAACTACCAACAGAACTCGTTTCTGGCACCTTTGCCGGTGGAGGTGTGCATGGGGTGTGTTTGGAACATTTTGTCACCAGCCGAGTCCAAAATTCAGCGATTCCCCATCTCAGCCCAGAAAGCAGGTAGAACAAGTTTTGTGGTGCCTTTCTCTTGCCTACCGGGGTAGTGTAAAAACTACCAACAGAACTCGTTTCTGGCACCTTCCCCGGTGGAGTTGTGCATGGGGTGTGTTTGGAACATTTTGTCACCAGCCGAGTCCAAAATTCAGCGATTCCCCATCTCAGCCCAGAAAGCAGGTAGAACAAGTTTTGTGGTGCCTTTCAGCTGCCTACCGGGGTAGTGTAAAAACTACCAACAGAACTCGTTTCTGGCACCTTCCCCGGTGGAGTTGTGCATGGGGTGTGTTTGGAACATTTTGTCACCAGCCGAGTCCAAAATTCAGCGATTCCCCATCTCAGCCCAGAAAGCAGGTAGAACAAGTTTTGTGGTGCCTTTCAGCTGCCTACCGGGGTAGTGTAAAAACTACCAACAGAACTCGTTTCTGGCACCTTCCCCGGTGGAGTTGTGCATGGGGTGTGTTTGGAACATTTTGTCACCAGCCGAGTCCAAAATTCAGCGATTCCCCATCTCTAGGCCAGAAAGCAGGTAGAACAAGTTTTGTGGTGCCTTTCTCTTGCCTACCGGGGTACTGTAAAAACTACCAACAGAACTCGTTTCTGGCACCTTTGCCGGTGGAGGTGTGCATGGGGTGTGTTTGGAACATTTTGTCACCAGCCGAGTCCAAAATTCAGCGATTCCCCATCTCAGCCCAGAAAGCAGGTAGAACAAGTTTTGTGCTGCCTTTCAGCTGCCTACCGGAGCAATGTAAAAACTACCAACAGAACTCGTTTCTGGCACCTTCCCCGGTGGAGCTGTGCATGGGGTGTGTTTGGAACATTTTGTTACCAGCCGAGTCCAAAATTCAGCCGTTCCCCATCTCAGCCCAGAAAGCAGGTAGAACAAGTTTTGTGGTGCCTTTCAGCTGCCTACCGGGGTAGTGTAAAAACTACCAACAGAACTCGTTTCTGGCACCTTCCCCGGTGGAGTTGTGCATGGGGTGTGTTTGGAACATTTTGTCACCAGCCGAGTCCAAAATTCAGCGATTCCCCATCTCAGCCCAGAAAGCAGGTAGAACAAGTTTTGTGGTGCCTTTCAGCTGCCTACCGGGGTAGTGTAAAAACTACCAACAGAACTCGTTTCTGGCACCTTCCCCGGTGGAGTTGTGCATGGGGTGTGTTTGGAACATTTTGTCAGCAGCCGAGTCCAAAATTCAGCGATTCTCCATCTCAGCCCAGAAAGCAGGTACAAAAAGTTTTGTGGTGCCTTTCAGCTGCCTACCGGGGTACTGTAAAAACTACCAACAGAACTCGTTTCTGGCACCTTCCCCGGTGGAGTTGTGCATGGGGTGTGTTTGGAACATTTTGTCACCAGCCGAGTCCAAAATTCAGCCGTTCCCCATCTCTAGGCCAGAAAGCAGGTAGAACAAGTTTTGTGGTGCCTTTCTCTTGCCTACCGGGGTACTGTAAAAACTACCAACAGAACTCGTTTCTGGCACCTTT
This sequence comes from Falco biarmicus, assembly GCF_023638135.1. Taxonomy (NCBI): domain Eukaryota; kingdom Metazoa; phylum Chordata; class Aves; order Falconiformes; family Falconidae; genus Falco; species Falco biarmicus. The sequence continues at coordinate 6,738 of NW_026611937.1, forward strand.
GCCGGTGGAGGTGTGCATGGGGTGTGTTTGGAACATTTTGTCACCAGCCGAGTCCAAAATTCAGCGATTCCCCATCTCAGCCCAGAAAGCAGGTAGAACAAGTTTTGTGGTGCCTTTCAGCTGCCTACCGGGGTAGTGTAAAAACTACCAACAGAACTCGTTTCTGGCACCTTCCCCGGTGGAGGTGTGCATGGGGTGTGTTTGGAACATTTTGTCACCAGCCAAGTCCAAAATTCAGCGATTCCCCATCTCAGCCCAGAAAGCAGGTACAACAAGTTTTGTGGTGCCTTTCAGCTGCCTACCGGGGTAGTGTAAAAACTACCAACAGAACTCGTTTCTGGCACCTTTGCCGGTGGAGTTGTGCATGGGGTGTGTTTGGAACATTTTGTCACCAGCCGAGTCCAAAATTCAGCGATTCCCCATCTCAGCCCAGAAAGCAGGTAGAACAAGTTTTGTGGTGCCTTTCAGCTGCCTACCGGGGTAGTGTAAAAACTACCAACAGAACTCGTTTCTGGCACCTTCCCCGGTGGAGTTGTGCATGGGGTGTGTTTGGAACATTTTGTCACCAGCCGAGTCCAAAACTCAGCTGTTCACAGACTCTAGCCCAGAAAGCAGGTAGAACAAGTTTTGTGGTGCCTTTCAGCTGCCTACCGGGGTAGTGTAAAAACTACCAACAGAACTCGTTTCTGGCACCTTCCCCGGTGGAGTTGTGCATGGGCTGTGTTTGGAACATTTTGTTACCAGCCGAGTCCAAAATTCAGCGATTCCCCATCTCAGCCCAGAAAGCAGGTAGAACAAGTTTTGTGGTGCCTTTCAGCTGCCTACCGGGGTAGTGTAAAAACTACCAACAGAACTCGTTTCTGGCACCTTCCCCGGTGGAGTTGTGCATGGGCTGTGTTTGGAACATTTTGTTACCAGCCGAGTCCAAAATTCAGCCGTTCCCCATCTCAGCCCAGAAAGCAGGTAGAACAAGTTTTGTGGTGCCTTTCAGCTGCCTACCGGGGTAGTGTAAAAACTACCAACAGAACTCGTTTCTGGCACCTTCCCCGGTGGAGTTGTGCATGGGGTGTGTTTGGAACATTTTGTCACCAGCCGAGTCCAAAATTCAGCGATTCTCCATCTCAGCCCAGAAAGCAGGTACAAAAAGTTTTGTGGTGCCTTTCAGCTGCCTACCGGGGTAGTGTAAAAACTACCAACAGAACTCGTTTCTGGCACCTTCCCCGGTGGAGTTGTGCATGGGGTGTGTTTGGAACATTTTGTCACCAGCCGAGTCCAAAATTCAGCTGATCCCCATCTCAGCCCAGAAAGCAGGTACAACAACTTTTGTGGTGCCTTTCAGCTGCCTACCGGGGTAGTGTAAAAACTACCAACAGAACTCGTTTCTGGCACCTTCCCCGGTGGAGTTGTGCATGGGGTGTGTTTGGAACATTTTGTCACCAGCCGAGTCCAAAATTCAGCGATTCCCCATCTCAAGCCCAGAAAGCAGGTAGAACAAGTTTTGTGGTGCCTTTCTCTTGCCTACCGGGGTAGTGTAAAAACTACCAACAGAACTCGTTTCTGGCACCTTCCCCGGTGGAGTTGTGCATGGGGTGTGTTTGGAACATTTTGTCACCAGCCGAGTCCAAAATTCAGCGATTCCCCATCTCAGCCCAGAAAGCAGGTAGAACAAGTTTTGTGGTGCCTTTCTCTTGCCTACCGGGGTACTGTAAAAACTACCAACAGAACTCGTTTCTGGCACCTTTGCCGGTGGAGGTGTGCATGGGGTGTGTTTGGAACATTTTGTCACCAGCCGAGTCCAAAATTCAGCGATTCCCCATCTCAGCCCAGAAAGCAGGTAGAACAAGTTTTGTGGTGCCTTTCAGCTGCCTACCGGAGCAATGTAAAAACTACCAACAGAACTCCTTTCTGGCACCTTCCCCGGTGGAGCTGTGCATGGGGTGTGTTTGGAACATTTTGTTACCAGCCGAGTCCAAAATTCAGCCGTTCCCCATCTCAGCCCAGAAAGCAGGTAGAACAAGTTTTGTGGTGCCTTTCAGCTGCCTACCGGGGTAGTGTAAAAACTACCAACAGAACTCGTTTCTGGCACCTTCCCCGGTGGAGTTGTGCATGGGGTGTGTTTGGAACATTTTGTCACCAGCCGAGTCCAAAATTCAGCGATTCCCCATCTCAGCCCAGAAAGCAGGTAGAACAAGTTTTGTGGTGCCTTTCAGCTGCCTACCGGGGTAGTGTAAAAACTACCAACAGAACTCGTTTCTGGCACCTTCCCCGGTGGAGTTGTGCATGGGGTGTGTTTGGAACATTTTGTCAGCAGCCGAGTCCAAAATTCAGCGATTCTCCATCTCAGCCCAGAAAGCAGGTACAAAAAGTTTTGTGGTGCCTTTCAGCTGCCTACCGGGGTAGTGTAAAAACTACCAACAGAACTTCTTTCTGGCACCTTTGCCGGTGGAGGTGTGCATGGGGTGTGTTTGGAACATTTTGTCACCAGCCGAGTCCAAAATTCAGCGATTCCCCATCTCAGCCCAGAAAGCAGGTACAACAACTTTTGTGGTGCCTTTCAGGTGCCTACCGGGGTAGTGTAAAAACTACCAACAGAACTCGTTTCTGGCACCTTCCCCGGTGGAGTTGTGCATGGGGTGTGTTTGGAACATTTTGTCACCAGCCGAGTCCAAAATTCAGCCGTTCCCCATCTCTAGGCCAGAAAGCAGGTAGAACAAGTTTTGTGGTGCCTTTCTCTTGCCTACCGGGGTAGTGTAAAAACTACCAACAGAACTCGTTTCTGGCACCTTCCCCGGTGGAGGTGTGCATGGGGTGTGTTTGGAACATTTTGTCACCAGCCAAGTCCAAAATTCAGCGATTCCCCATCTCAGCCCAGAAAGCAGGTAGAACAAGTTTTGTGGTGCCTTTCAGCTGCCTACCGGGGTAGTGTAAAAACTACCAACAGAACTCGTTTCTGGCACCTTCCCCGGTGGAGTTGTGCATGGGGTGTGTTTGGAACATTTTGTCACCAGCCGAGTCCAAAATTCAGCGATTCCCCATCTCAGCCCAGAAAGCAGGTAGAACAAGTTTTGTGGTGCCTTTCAGCTGCCTACCGGGGTAGTGTAAAAACTACCAACAGAACTCGTTTCTGGCACCTTCCCCGGTGGAGTTGTGCATGGGGTGTGTTTGGAACATTTTGTCACCAGCCGAGTCCAAAACTCAGCTGTTCACAGACTCTAGCCCAGAAAGCAGGTAGAACAAGTTTTGTGGTGCCTTTCAGCTGCCTACCGGGGTAGTGTAAAAACTACCAACAGAACTCGTTTCTGGCACCTTCCCCGGTGGAGTTGTGCATGGGCTGTGTTTGGAACATTTTGTTACCAGCCGAGTCCAAAATTCAGCGATTCCCCATCTCAGCCCAGAAAGCAGGTAGAACAAGTTTTGTGGTGCCTTTCAGCTGCCTACCGGGGTAGTGTAAAAACTACCAACAGAACTCGTTTCTGGCACCTTCCCCGGTGGAGTTGTGCATGGGCTGTGTTTGGAACATTTTGTTACCAGCCGAGTCCAAAATTCAGCCGTTCCCCATCTCAGCCCAGAAAGCAGGTAGAACAAGTTTTGTGGTGCCTTTCAGCTGCCTACCGGGGTAGTGTAAAAACTACCAACAGAACTCGTTTCTGGCACCTTCCCCGGTGGAGTTGTGCATGGGGTGTGTTTGGAACATTTTGTCACCAGCCGAGTCCAAAATTCAGCGATTCCCCATCTCAGCCCAGAAAGCAGGTACAACAACTTTTGTGGTGCCTTTCAGGTGCCTACCGGGGTAGTGTAAAAACTACCAACAGAACTCGTTTCTGGCACCTTCCCCGGTGGAGTTGTGCATGGGGTGTGTTTGGAACATTTTGTCACCAGCCGAGTCCAAAATTCAGCCGTTCCCCATCTCTAGGCCAGAAAGCAGGTAGAACAAGTTTTGTGGTGCCTTTCTCTTGCCTACCGGGGTAGTGTAAAAACTACCAACAGAACTCGTTTCTGGCACCTTCCCCGGTGGAGGTGTGCATGGGGTGTGTTTGGAACATTTTGTCACCAGCCAAGTCCAAAATTCAGCGATTCCCCATCTCAGCCCAGAAAGCAGGTACAACAAGTTTTGTGGTGCCTTTCAGCTGCCTACCGGGGTAGTGTAAAAACTACCAACAGAACTCGTTTCTGGCACCTTCCCCGGTGGAGTTGTGCATGGGGTGTGTTTGGAACATTTTGTCACCAGCCGAGTCCAAAATTCAGCGATTCCCCATCTCAGCCCAGAAAGCAGGTAGAACAAGTTTTGTGGTGCCTTTCAGCTGCCTACCGGTGTAGTGTAAAAACTACCAACAGAACTCGTTTCTGGCACCTTCCCCGGTGGAGTTGTGCATGGGGTGTGTTTGGAACATTTTGTCACCAGCCGAGTCCAAAACTCAGCTGTTCACAGACTCTAGCCCAGAAAGCAGGTAGAACAAGTTTTGTGGTGCCTTTCAGCTGCCTACCGGGGTAGTGTAAAAACTACCAACAGTACTTGTTTCTGGCACCTTCCCCGGTGGAGTTGTGCATGGGGTGTGTTTGGAACATTTTGTCACCAGCCGAGTCCAAAATTCAGCGATTCCCCATCTCAGCCCAGAAAGCAGGTAGAACAAGTTTTGTGGTGCCTTTCAGCTGCCTACCGGGGTAGTGTAAAAACTACCAACAGAACTCGTTTCTGGCACCTTCCCCGGTGGAGTTGTGCATGGGCTGTGTTTGGAACATTTTGTTACCAGCCGAGTCCAAAATTCAGCCGTTCCCCATCTCAGCCCAGAAAGCAGGTAGAACAAGTTTTGTGGTGCCTTTCAGCTGCCTACCGGGGTAGTGTAAAAACTACCAACAGAACTCGTTTCTGGCACCTTCCCCGGTGGAGTTGTGCATGGGGTGTGTTTGGAACATTTTGTCACCAGCCGAGTCCAAAATTCAGCGATTCCCCATCTCTAGGCCAGAAAGCAGGTAGAACAAGTTTTGTGGTGCCTTTCTCTTGCCTACCGGGGTAGTGTAAAAACTACCAACAGAACTCGTTTCTGGCACCTTCCCTGGTGGAGGTGTGCATGGGGTGTGTTTGGAACATTTTGTCACCAGCCAAGTCCAAAATTCAGCGATTCCCCATCTCAGCCCAGAAAGCAGGTACAACAAGTTTTGTGGTGCCTTTCAGCTGCCTACCGGGGTAGTGTAAAAACTACCAACAGAACTCGTTTCTGGCACCTTCCCCGGTGGAGTTGTGCATGGGGTGTGTTTGGAACATTTTGTCACCAGCCGAGTCCAAAATTCAGCGATTCCCCATCTCAGCCCAGAAAGCAGGTAGAACAAGTTTTGTGGTGCCTTTCAGGTGCCTACCGGGGTAGTGTAAAAACTACCAACAGAACTCGTTTCTGGCACCTTCCCCGGTGGAGTTGTGCATGGGGTGTGTTTGGAACATTTTGTCACCAGCCGAGTCCAAAACTCAGCTGTTCACAGACTCTAGCCCAGAAAGCAGGTAGAACAAGTTTTGTGGTGCCTTTCAGCTGCCTACCGGGGTAGTGTAAAAACTACCAACAGAACTCGTTTCTGGCACCTTCCCCGGTGGAGTTGTGCATGGGCTGTGTTTGGAACATTTTGTTACCAGCCGAGTCCAAAATTCAGCCGTTCCCCATCTCAGCCCAGAAAGCAGGTAGAACAAGTTTTGTGGTGCCTTTCAGCTGCCTACCGGGGTAGTGTAAAAACTACCAACAGAACTCGTTTCTGGCACCTTCCCCGGTGGAGTTGTGCATGGGGTGTGTTTGGAACATTTTGTCACCAGCCGAGTCCAAAATTCAGCGATTCTCCATCTCAGCCCAGAAAGCAGGTAGAACAAGTTTTGTGGTGCCTTTCTCTTGCCTACCGGGGTAGTGTAAAAACTACCAACAGAACTCGTTTCTGGCACCTTTGCCGGTGGAGGTGTGCATGGGGTGTGTTTGGAACATTTTGTCACCAGCCGAGTCCAAAATTCAGCGATTCCCCATCTCAGCCCAGAAAGCAGGTAGAACAAGTTTTGTGGTGCCTTTCAGCTGCCTACCGGGGTAGTGTAAAAACTACCAACAGAACTCCTTTCTGGCACCTTCCCCGGTGGAGCTGTGCATGGGGTGTGTTTGGAACATTTTGTCACCAGCCGAGTCCAAAATTCAGCCGTTCCCCATCTCAGCCCAGAAAGCAGGTAGAACAAGTTTTGTGGTGCCTTTCAGCTGCCTACCGGGGTAGTGTAAAAACTACCAACAGAACTCGTTTCTGGCACCTTCCCCGGTGGAGTTGTGCATGGGGTGTGTTTGGAACATTTTGTTACCAGCCGAGTCCAAAATTCAGCGATTCCCCATCTCAGCCCAGAAAGCAGGTAGAACAAGTTTTGTGGTGCCTTTCAGCTGCCTACCGGGGTAGTGTAAAAACTACCAACAGAACTCCTTTCTGGCACCTTCCCCGGTGGAGTTGTGCATGGGGTGTGTTTGGAACATTTTGTCAGCAGCCGAGTCCAAAATTCAGCGATTCTCCATCTCAGCCCAGAAAGCAGGTAGAACAAGTTTTGTGGTGCCTTTCAGCTGCCTACCGGGGTAGTGTAAAAACTACCAACAGAACTCGTTTCTGGCACCTTCCCCGGTGGAGTTGTGCATGGGGTGTGTTTGGAACATTTTGTCACCAGCCGAGTCCAAAATTCAGCGATTCCCCATCTCAGCCCAGAAAGCAGGTAGAACAAGTTTTGTGGTGCCTTTCAGCTGCCTACCGGGGTAGTGTAAAAACTACCAACAGAACTCGTTTCTGGCACCTTCCCCGGTGGAGTTGTGCATGGGGTGTGTTTGGAACATTTTGTCACCAGCCGAGTCCAAAACTCAGCTGTTCACAGACTCTAGCCCAGAAAGCAGGTAGAACAAGTTTTGTGGTGCCTTTCAGCTGCCTACCGGGGTAGTGTAAAAACTACCAACAGAACTCGTTTCTGGCACCTTCCCCGGTGGAGTTGTGCATGGGGTGTGTTTGGAACATTTTGTTACCAGCCGAGTCCAAAATTCAGCGATTCTCCATCTCAGCCCAGAAAGCAGGTAGAACAAGTTTTGTGGTGCCTTTCAGCTGCCTACCGGGGTAGTGTAAAAACTACCAACAGAACTCGTTTCTGGCACCTTCCCCGGTGGAGTTGTGCATGGGCTGTGTTTGGAACATTTTGTCACCAGCCGAGTCCAAAATTCAGCGATTCCCCATCTCAGCCCAGAAAGCAGGTAGAACAAGTTTTGTGGTGCCTTTCAGCTGCCTACCGGTGTAGTGTAAAAACTACCAACAGAACTCGTTTCTGGCACCTTCCCCGGTGGAGTTGTGCATGGGGTGTGTTTGGAACATTTTGTCACCAGCCGAGTCCAAAATTCAGCGATTCCCCATCTCAGCCCAGAAAGCAGGTACAACAAGTTTTGTGGTGCCTTTCTCTTGCCTACCGGGGTAGTGTAAAAACTACCAACAGAACTCGTTTCTGGCACCTTCCCCGGTGGAGTTGTGCATGGGGTGTGTTTGGAACATTTTGTCACCAGCAGAGTCCAAAATTCAGCGATTCCCCATCTCAGCCCAGAAAGCAGGTAGAACAAGTTTTGTGGTGCCTTTCAGCTGCCTACCGGGGTAGTGTAAAAACTACCAACAGAACTTGTTTCTGGCACCTTCCCCGGTGGAGTTGTGCATGGGGTGTGTTTGGAACATTTTGTCACCAGCCGAGTCCAAAATTCAGCGATTCCCCATCTCAGCCCAGAAAGCAGGTAGAACAAGTTTTGTGGTGCCTTTCAGCTGCCTACCGGGGTAGTGTAAAAACTACCAACAGAACTCGTTTCTGGCACCTTCCCCGGTGGAGTTGTGCATGGGGTGTGTTTGGAACATTTTGTCAGCAGCCGAGTCCAAAATTCAGCGATTCTCCATCTCAGCCCAGAAAGCAGGTACAACAAGTTTTGTGGTGCCTTTCTCTTGCCTACCGGGGTAGTGTAAAAACTACCAACAGAACTCGTTTCTGGCACCTTCCCCGGTGGAGTTGTGCATGGGGTGTGTTTGGAACATTTTGTCACCAGCCGAGTCCAAAATTCAGCCGTTCCCCATCTCAGCCCAGAAAGCAGGTAGAACAAGTTTTGTGGTGCCTTTCAGCTGCCTACCGGGGTAGTGTAAAAACTACCAACAGAACTTGTTTCTGGCACCTTCCCCGGTGGAGTTGTGCATGGGGTGTGTTTGGAACATTTTGTCACCAGCCGAGTCCAAAATTCAGCGATTCCCCATCTCAGCCCAGAAAGCAGGTAGAACAAGTTTTGTGGTGCCTTTCAGCTGCCTACCGGGGTAGTGTAAAAACTACCAAGAGAACTCGTTTCTGGCACCTTCCCTGGTGGAGGTGTGCATGGGCTGTGTTTGGAACATTTTGTCACCAGCCGAGTCCAAAATTCAGCGATTCCCCATCTCTAGGCCAGAAAGCAGGTACAACAAGTTTTGTGGTGCCTTTCTCTTGCCTACCGGGGTAGTGTAAAAACTACCAACAGAACTCGTTTCTGGCACCTTCCCTGGTGGAGTTGTGCATGGGGTGTGTTTGGAACATTTTGTCACCAGCTGAGTCCAAAATTCAGCCGTTCCCCATCTCAGCCCAGAAAGCAGGTAGAACAAGTTTTGTGGTGCCTTTCAGCTGCCTACCGGGGTAGTGTAAAAACTACCAACAGAACTCGTTTCTGGCACCTTTGCCGGTGGAGGTGTGCATGGGGTGTGTTTGGAACATTTTGTCACCAGCCGAGTCCAAAATTCAGCGATTCCCCATCTCAGCCCAGAAAGCAGGTAGAACAAGTTTTGTGGTGCCTTTCTCTTGCCTACCGGGGTAGTGTAAAAACTACCAACAGAACTCGTTTCTGGCACCTTCCCCGGTGGAGTTGTGCATGGGGTGTGTTTGGAACATTTTGTCACCAGCCGAGTCCAAAATTCAGCGATTCCCCATCTCAGCCCAGAAAGCAGGTAGAACAAGTTTTGTGGTGCCTTTCAGCTGCCTACCGGGGTAGTGTAAAAACTACCAACAGAACTCGTTTCTGGCACCTTCCCCGGTGGAGGTGTGCATGGGGTGTGTTTGGAACATTTTGTCACCAGCCGAGTCCAAAATTCAGCGATTCCCCATCTCAGCCCAGAAAGCAGGTAGAACAAGTTTTGTGGTGCCTTTCAGCTGCCTACCGGGGTAGTGTAAAAACTACCAACAGAACTCGTTTCTGGCACCTTCCCCGGTGGAGTTGTGCATGGGGTGTGTTTGGAACATTTTGTCAGCAGCCGAGTCCAAAATTCAGCGATTCCCCATCTCAGCCCAGAAAGCAGGTAGAACAAGTTTTGTGGTGCCTTTCAGCTGCCTACCGGGGTAGTGTAAAAACTACCAACAGAACTCCTTTCTGGCACCTTCCCCTGTGGAGTTGTGCATGGGGTGTGTTTGGAACATTTTGTTACCAGCCGAGTCCAAAATTCAGCCGTTCCCCATCTCAGCCCAGAAAGCAGGTAGAACAAGTTTTGTGGTGCCTTTCAGCTGCCTACCGGGGTAGTGTAAAAACTACCAACAGAACTCGTTTCTGGCACCTTCCCCGGTGGAGGTGTGCATGGGGTGTGTTTGGAACATTTTGTCACCAGCCGAGTCCAAAATTCAGCGATTCTCCATCTCAGCCCAGAAAGCAGGTAGAACAACTTTTGTGGTGCCTTTCTCTTGCCTACCGGGGTAGTGTAAAAACTACCAACAGAACTCGTTTCTGGCACCTTCCCCGGTGGAGTTGTGCATGGGGTGTGTTTGGAACATTTTGTCACCAGCCGAGTCCAAAATTCAGCGATTCCCCATCTCAGCCCAGAAAGCAGGTAGAACAAGTTTTGTGGTGCCTTTCTCTTGCCTACCGGGGTAGTGTAAAAACTACCAACAGAACTCATTTCTGGCACCTTCCCCGGTGGAGTTGTGCATGGGGTGTGTTTGGAACATTTTGTCAGCAGCCGAGTCCAAAATTCAGCTATTCCCCATCTCAGCCCAGAAAGCAGGTAGAACAAGTTTTGTGGTGCCTTTCAGCTGCCTACCGGGGTAGTGTAAAAACTACCAACAGAACTCGTTTCTGGCACCTTCCCCGGTGGAGCTGTGCATGGGGTGTGTTTGGAACATTTTGTCACCAGCCGAGTCCAAAATTCAGCCGTTCCCCATCTCAGCCCAGAAAGCAGGTAGAACAAGTTTTGTGGTGCCTTTCAGCTGCCTACCGGGGTAGTGTAAAAACTACCAACAGAACTCGTTTCTGGCACCTTCCCCGGTGGAGTTGTGCATGGGGTGTGTTTGGAACATTTTGTCACCAGCCGAGTCCAAAATTCAGCGATTCCCCATCTCAGCCCAGAAAGCAGGTAGAACAAGTTTTGTGGTGCCTTTCAGCTGCCTACCGGGGTAGTGTAAAAACTACCAACAGAACTCGTTTCTGGCACCTTCCCCTGTGGAGTTGTGCATGGGGTGTGTTTGGAACATTTTGTTACCAGCCGAGTCCAAAATTCAGCCGTTCCCCATCTCAGCCCAGAAAGCAGGTAGAACAAGTTTTGTGGTGCCTTTCAGCTGCCTACCGGGGTAGTGTAAAAACTACCAACAGAACTCGTTTCTGGCACCTTCCCCGGTGGAGTTGTGCATGGGGTGTGTTTGGAACATTTTGTCACCAGCCGAGTCCAAAATTCAGCGATTCTCCATCTCAGCCCAGAAAGCAGGTAGAACAACTTTTGTGGTGCCTTTCTCTTGCCTACCGGGGTAGTGTAAAAACTACCAACAGAACTCGTTTCTGGCACCTTCCCCGGTGGAGTTGTGCATGGGGTGTGTTTGGAACATTTTGTCACCAGCCGAGTCCAAAATTCAGCGATTCCCCATCTCAGCCCAGAAAGCAGGTAGAACAAGTTTTGTGGTGCCTTTCTCTTGCCTACCGGGGTAGTGTAAAAACTACCAACAGAACTCGTTTCTGGCACCTTCCCCGGTGGAGTTGTGCATGGGGTGTGTTTGGAACATTTTGTCAGCAGCCGAGTCCAAAATTCAGCTATTCCCCATCTCAGCCCAGAAAGCAGGTAGAACAAGTTTTGTGGTGCCTTTCAGCTGCCTACCGGGGTAGTGTAAAAACTACCAACAGAACTCGTTTCTGGCACCTTCCCCGGTGGAGCTGTGCATGGGGTGTGTTTGGAACATTTTGTCACCAGCCGAGTCCAAAATTCAGCGATTCCCCATCTCAGCCCAGAAAGCAGGTAGAACAAGTTTTGTGGTGCCTTTCAGCTGCCTACCGGGGTAGTGTAAAAACTACCAACAGAACTCGTTTCTGGCACCTTCCCCGGTGGAGTTGTGCATGGGGTGTGTTTGGAACATTTTGTCACCAGCCGAGTCCAAAATTCAGCGATTCCCCATCTCAGCCCAGAAAGCAGGTAGAACAAGTTTTGTGGTGCCTTTCAGCTGCCTACCGGGGTAGTGTAAAAACTACCAACAGAACTCGTTTCTGGCACCTTCCCCGATGGAGTTGTGCATGGGGTGTGTTTGGAACATTTTGTCACCAGCCGAGTCCAAAATTCAGCTATTCCCCATCTCAGCCCAGAAAGCAGGTAGAAAAACTTTTGTGGTGCCTTTCTCTTGCCTACCGGGGTAGTGTAAAAACTACCAACAGAACTCGTTTCTGGCACCTTCCCCGGTGGAGTTGTGCATGGGGTGTGTTTGGAACATTTTGTCACCAGCCGAGTCCAAAACTCAGCTGTTCACAGACTCTAGCCCAGAAAGCAGGTAGAACAAGTTTTGTGGTGCCTTTCAGCTGCCTACCGGGGTAGTGTAAAAACTACCAACAGAACTCGTTTCTGGCACCTTCCCCGGTGGAGTTGTGCATGGGGTGTGTTTGGAACTATTTGTCAGCAGCCGAGTCCAAAATTCAGCGATTCCCCATCTCAGCCCAGAAAGCAGGTACAACAAGTTTTGTGGTGCCTTTCTCTTGCCTACCGGGGTAGTGTAAAAACTACCAACAGAACTCGTTTCTGGCACCTTCCCCGGTGGAGTTGTGCATGGGGTGTGTTTGGAACATTTTGTCACCAGCCGAGTCCAAAATTCAGCGATTCCCCATCTCAGCCCAGAAAGCAGGTAGAACAAGTTTTGTGGTGCCTTTCAGCTGCCTACCGGGGTAGTGTAAAAACTACCAACAGAACTTGTTTCTGGCACCTTCCCCGGTGGAGTTGTGCATGGGGTGTGTTTGGAACATTTTGTCACCAGCCGAGTCCAAAATTCAGCGATTCCCCATCTCAGCCCAGAAAGCAGGTAGAACAAGTTTTGTGGTGCCTTTCAGCTGCCTACCGGGGTAGTGTAAAAACTACCAACAGAACTCGTTTCTGGCACCTTCCCCGGTGGAGTTGTGCATGGGGTGTGTTTGGAACATTTTGTCACCAGCCGAGTCCAAAATTCAGCGATTCCCCATCTCAGCCCAGAAAGCAGGTAGAACAAGTTTTGTGGTGCCTTTCAGGTGCCTACCGGGGTAGTGTAAAAACTACCAACAGAACTCGTTTCTGGCACCTTCCCCGGTGGAGTTGTGCATGGGGTGTGTTTGGAACATTTTGTCACCAGCCGAGTCCAAAATTCAGCCGTTCCCCATCTCAGCCCAGAAAGCAGGTAGAACAAGTTTTGTGGTGCCTTTCAGCTGCCTACCGGGGTAGTGTAAAAACTACCAACAGAACTTGTTTCTGGCACCTTCCCCGGTGGAGTTGTGCATGGGGTGTGTTTGGAACATTTTGTCACCAGCCGAGTCCAAAATTCAGCGATTCCCCATCTCAGCCCAGAAAGCAGGTAGAACAAGTTTTGTGGTGCCTTTCAGCTGCCTACCGGGGTAGTGTAAAAACTACCAAGAGAACTCGTTTCTGGCACCTTCCCTGGTGGAGGTGTGCATGGGCTGTGTTTGGAACATTTTGTCACCAGCCGAGTCCAAAATTCAGCGATTCCCCATCTCTAGGCCAGAAAGCAGGTACAACAAGTTTTGTGGTGCCTTTCTCTTGCCTACCGGGGTAGTGTAAAAACTACCAACAGAACTCGTTTCTGGCACCTTCCCTGGTGGAGTTGTGCATGGGCTGTGTTTGGAACATTTTGTCACCAGCTGAGTCCAAAATTCAGCCGTTCCCCATCTCAGCCCAGAAAGCAGGTAGAACAAGTTTTGTGGTGCCTTTCAGCTGCCTACCGGGGTAGTGTAAAAACTACCAACAGAACTCGTTTCTGGCACCTTCCCCGGTGGAGTTGTGCATGGGGTGTGTTTGGAACATTTTGTCACCAGCCGAGTCCAAAATTCAGCGATTCCCCATCTCAGCCCAGAAAGCAGGTAGAACAAGTTTTGTGGTGCCTTTCTCTTGCCTACCGGGGTAGTGTAAAAACTACCAACAGAACTCGTTTCTGGCACCTTCCCCGGTGGAGTTGTGCATGGGGTGTGTTTGGAACATTTTGTCACCAGCCGAGTCCAAAATTCAGCGATTCCCCATCTCAGCCCAGAAAGCAGGTAGAACAAGTTTTGTGGTGCCTTTCAGCTGCCTACCGGGGTAGTGTAAAAACTACCAACAGAACTCGTTTCTGGCACCTTCCCCGGTGGAGGTGTGCATGGGGTGTGTTTGGAACATTTTGTCACCAGCCGAGTCCAAAATTCAGCGATTCCCCATCTCAGCCCAGAAAGCAGGTAGAACAAGTTTTGTGGTGCCTTTCAGCTGCCTACCGGGGTAGTGTAAAAACTACCAACAGAACTCGTTTCTGGCACCTTCCCCGGTGGAGTTGTGCATGGGGTGTGTTTGGAACATTTTGTCAGCAGCCGAGTCCAAAATTCAGCGATTCCCCATCTCAGCCCAGAAAGCAGGTAGAACAAGTTTTGTGGTGCCTTTCAGCTGCCTACCGGGGTAGTGTAAAAACTACCAACAGAACTCGTTTCTGGCACCTTCCCCTGTGGAGTTGTGCATGGGGTGTGTTTGGAACATTTTGTTACCAGCCGAGTCCAAAATTCAGCCGTTCCCCATCTCAGCCCAGAAAGCAGGTAGAACAAGTTTTGTGGTGCCTTTCAGCTGCCTACCGGGGTAGTGTAAAAACTACCAACAGAACTCGTTTCTGGCACCTTCCCCGGTGGAGGTGTGCATGGGGTGTGTTTGGAACATTTTGTCACCAGCCGAGTCCAAAATTCAGCGATTCTCCATCTCAGCCCAGAAAGCAGGTAGAACAACTTTTGTGGTGCCTTTCTCTTGCCTACCGGGGTAGTGTAAAAACTACCAACAGAACTCGTTTCTGGCACCTTCCCCGGTGGAGTTGTGCATGGGGTGTGTTTGGAACATTTTGTCACCAGCCGAGTCCAAAATTCAGCGATTCCCCATCTCAGCCCAGAAAGCAGGTAGAACAAGTTTTGTGGTGCCTTTCTCTTGCCTACCGGGGTAGTGTAAAAACTACCAACAGAACTCATTTCTGGCACCTTCCCCGGTGGAGTTGTGCATGGGGTGTGTTTGGAACATTTTGTCAGCAGCCGAGTCCAAAATTCAGCTATTCCCCATCTCAGCCCAGAAAGCAGGTAGAACAAGTTTTGTGGTGCCTTTCAGCTGCCTACCGGGGTAGTGTAAAAACTACCAACAGAACTCGTTTCTGGCACCTTCCCCGGTGGAGTTGTGCATGGGGTGTGTTTGGAACATTTTGTCACCAGCCGAGTCCAAAATTCAGCGATTCCCCATCTCAGCCCAGAAAGCAGGTAGAACAAGTTTTGTGGTGCCTTTCAGCTGCCTACCGGGGTAGTGTAAAAACTACCAACAGAACTCGTTTCTGGCACCTTCCCCGGTGGAGTTGTGCATGGGGTGTGTTTGGAACATTTTGTCACCAGCCGAGTCCAAAATTCAGCGATTCCCCATCTCAGCCCAGAAAGCAGGTAGAACAAGTTTTGTGGTGCCTTTCTCTTGCCTACCGGGGTAGTGTAAAAACTACCAACAGAACTCGTTTCTGGCACCTTCCCTGGTGGAGTTGTGCATGGGGTGTGTTTGGAACATTTTGTTACCAGCCGAGTCCAAAATTCAGCCGTTCCCCATCTCAGCCCAGAAAGCAGGTAGAACAAGTTTTGTGGTGCCTTTCAGCTGCCTACCGGGGTAGTGTAAAAACTACCAACAGAACTCGTTTCTGGCACCTTCCCCGGTGGAGTTGTGCATGGGGTGTGTTTGGAACATTTTGTCACCAGCCGAGTCCAAAATTCAGCGATTCTCCATCTCAGCCCAGAAAGCAGGTAGAACAACTTTTGTGGTGCCTTTCTCTTGCCTACCGGGGTAGTGTAAAAACTACCAACAGAACTCGTTTCTGGCACCTTCCCCGGTGGAGTTGTGCATGGGGTGTGTTTGGAACATTTTGTCACCAGCCGAGTCCAAAATTCAGCGATTCCCCATCTCAGCCCAGAAAGCAGGTAGAACAAGTTTTGTGGTGCCTTTCAGCTGCCTACCGGGGTAGTGTAAAAACTACCAACAGAACTCGTTTCTGGCACCTTCCCCGGTGGAGTTGTGCATGGGGTGTGTTTGGAACATTTTGTCACCAGCCGAGTCCAAAATTCAGCTATTCCCCATCTCAGCCCAGAAAGCAGGTAGAAAAACTTTTGTGGTGCCTTTCTCTTGCCTACCGGGGTAGTGTAAAAACTACCAACAGAACTCGTTTCTGGCACCTTCCCCGGTGGAGTTGTGCATGGGGTGTGTTTGGAACATTTTGTCACCAGCCGAGTCCAAAATTCAGCCGTTCCCCATCTCAGCCCAGAAAGCAGGTAGAACAACTTTTGTGGTGCCTTTCTCTTGCCTACCGGGGTAGTGTAAAAACTACCAACAGAACTCGTTTCTGGCACCTTCCCCGGTGGAGTTGTGCATGGGGTGTGTTTGGAACATTTTGTCACCAGCCGAGTCCAAAATTCAGCGATTCCCCATCTCAGCCCAGAAAGCAGGTAGAACAAGTTTTGTGGTGCCTTTCAGCTGCCTACCGGGGTAGTGTAAAAACTACCAACAGAACTCGTTTCTGGCACCTTCCCCGGTGGAGTTGTGCATGGGGTGTGTTTGGAACATTTTGTCACCAGCCGAGTCCAAAATTCAGCTATTCCCCATCTCAGCCCAGAAAGCAGGTAGAAAAACTTTTGTGGTGCCTTTCTCTTGCCTACCGGGGTAGTGTAAAAACTACCAACAGAACTCGTTTCTGGCACCTTCCCCGGTGGAGTTGTGCATGGGGTGTGTTTGGAACATTTTGTCACCAGCCGAGTCCAAAATTCAGCCGTTCCCCATCTCAGCCCAGAAAGCAGGTAGAACAAGTTTTGTGGTGCCTTTCAGCTGCCTACCGGGGTAGTGTAAAAACTACCAACAGAACTCGTTTCTGGCACCTTCCCCGGTGGAGTTGTGCATGGGGTGTGTTTGGAACATTTTGTCACCAGCCGAGTCCAAAATTCAGCCGTTCCCCATCTCAGCCCAGAAAGCAGGTAGAACAAGTTTTGTGGTGCCTTTCAGCTGCCTACCGGGGTAGTGTAAAAACTACCAACAGAACTCGTTTCTGGCACCTTCCCCGGTGGAGTTGTGCATGGGGTGTGTTTGGAACATTTTGTCACCAGCCGAGTCCAAAATTCAGCGATTCCCCATCTCAGCCCAGAAAGCAGGTAGAACAAGTTTTGTGGTGCCTTTCAGCTGCCTACCGGGGTAGTGTAAAAACTACCAACAGAACTCGTTTCTGGCACCTTCCCCGGTGGAGTTGTGCATGGGGTGTGTTTGGAACATTTTGTCACCAGCCGAGTCCAAAATTCAGCGATTCCCCATCTCAGCCCAGAAAGCAGGTAGAACAAGTTTTGTGGTGCCTTTCTCTTGCCTACCGGGGTAGTGTAAAAACTACCAACAGAACTCGTTTCTGGCACCTTCCCCGGTGGAGTTGTGCATGGGGTGTGTTTGGAACATTTTGTCACCAGCCGAGTCCAAAATTCAGCGATTCCCCATCTCAGCCCAGAAAGCAGGTAGAACAAGTTTTGTGGTGCCTTTCAGCTGCCTACCGGGGTAGTGTAAAAACTACCAACAGAACTCGTTTCTGGCACCTTCCCTGGTGGAGTTGTGCATGGGGTGTGTTTGGAACATTTTGTCAGCAGCCGAGTCCAAAATTCAGCGATTCCCCATCTCAGCCCAGAAAGCAGGTAGAACAAGTTTTGTGGTGCCTTTCAGCTGCCTACCGGGGTAGTGTAAAAACTACCAACAGAACTCGTTTCTGGCACCTTCCCCGGTGGAGTTGTGCATGGGGTGTGTTTGGAACATTTTGTCACCAGCCGAGTCCAAAATTCAGCGATTCCCCATCTCAGCCCAGAAAGCAGGTAGAACAAGTTTTGTGGTGCCTTTCAGCTGCCTACCGGGGTAGTGTAAAAACTACCAACAGAACTCGTTTCTGGCACCTTCCCTGGTGGAGTTGTGCATGGGGTGTGTTTGGAACATTTTGTCACCAGCTGAGTCCAAAATTCAGCCGTTCCCCATCTCAGCCCAGAAAGCAGGTAGAACAAGTTTTGTGGTGCCTTTCAGCTGCCTACCGGGGTAGTGTAAAAACTACCAACAGAACTCGTTTCTGGCACCTTCCCCGGTGGAGTTGTGCATGGGGTGTGTTTGGAACATTTTGTCACCAGCCGAGTCCAAAATTCAGCGATTCCCCATCTCAGCCCAGAAAGCAGGTAGAACAAGTTTTGTGGTGCCTTTCAGCTGCCTACCGGGGTAGTGTAAAAACTACCAACAGAACTCGTTTCTGGCACCTTCCCCGGTGGAGGTGTGCATGGGGTGTGTTTGGAACATTTTGTCACCAGCCGAGTCCAAAATTCAGCGATTCTCCATCTCAGCCCAGAAAGCAGGTAGAACAACTTTTGTGGTGCCTTTCTCTTGCCTACCGGGGTAGTGTAAAAACTACCAACAGAACTCGTTTCTGGAACCTTCCCCGGTGGAGTTGTGCATGGGGTGTGTTTGGAACATTTTGTCACCAGCCGAGTCCAAAATTCAGCGATTCCCCATCTCAGCCCAGAAAGCAGGTAGAACAAGTTTTGTGGTGCCTTTCAGCTGCCTACCGGGGTAGTGTAAAAACTACCAACAGAACTCGTTTCTGGCACCTTCCCCGGTGGAGTTGTGCATGGGGTGTGTTTGGAACATTTTGTCAGCAGCCGAGTCCAAAATTCAGCGATTCCCCATCTCAGCCCAGAAAGCAGGTAGAACAAGTTTTGTGGTGCCTTTCAGCTGCCTACCGGGGTAGTGTAAAAACTACCAACAGAACTCGTTTCTGGCACCTTCCCCGGTGGAGTTGTGCATGGGGTGTGTTTGGAACATTTTGTCACCAGCCGAGTCCAAAATTCAGCGATTCCCCATCTCAGCCCAGAAAGCAGGTAGAACAAGTTTTGTGGTGCCTTTCAGCTGCCTACCGGGGTAGTGTAAAAACTACCAACAGAACTCGTTTCTGGCACCTTCCCCGGTGGAGTTGTGCATGGGGTGTGTTTGGAACATTTTGTCACCAGCCGAGTCCAAAATTCAGCGATTCCCCATCTCAGCCCAGAAAGCAGGTAGAACAAGTTTTGTGGTGCCTTTCAGCTGCCTACCGGGGTAGTGTAAAAACTACCAACAGAACTCGTTTCTGGCACCTTCCCCGGTGGAGTTGTGCATGGGGTGTGTTTGGAACATTTTGTCACCAGCCGAGTCCAAAATTCAGCTGATCCCCATCTCAGCCCAGAAAGCAGGTAGAACAAGTTTTGTGGTGCCTTTCTCTTGCCTACCGGGGTAGTGTAAAAACTACCAACAGAACTCGTTTCTGGCACC
Source organism: Falco biarmicus (assembly GCF_023638135.1). Classification (NCBI taxonomy): domain Eukaryota; kingdom Metazoa; phylum Chordata; class Aves; order Falconiformes; family Falconidae; genus Falco; species Falco biarmicus. The sequence goes on from NW_026611937.1 coordinate 25,539, forward strand.
TTCCCTGGTGGAGTTGTGCATGGGGTGTGTTTGGAACATTTTGTTACCAGCCGAGTCCAAAATTCAGCCGTTCCCCATCTCAGCCCAGAAAGCAGGTAGAACAAGTTTTGTGGTGCCTTTCAGCTGCCTACCGGGGTAGTGTAAAAACTACCAACAGAACTCGTTTCTGGCACCTTCCCCGGTGGAGTTGTGCATGGGGTGTGTTTGGAACATTTTGTCACCAGCCGAGTCCAAAATTCAGCGATTCTCCATCTCAGCCCAGAAAGCAGGTAGAACAACTTTTGTGGTGCCTTTCTCTTGCCTACCGGGGTAGTGTAAAAACTACCAACAGAACTCGTTTCTGGCACCTTCCCCGGTGGAGTTGTGCATGGGGTGTGTTTGGAACATTTTGTCACCAGCCGAGTCCAAAATTCAGCGATTCCCCATCTCAGCCCAGAAAGCAGGTAGAACAAGTTTTGTGGTGCCTTTCAGCTGCCTACCGGGGTAGTGTAAAAACTACCAACAGAACTCGTTTCTGGCACCTTCCCCGGTGGAGTTGTGCATGGGGTGTGTTTGGAACATTTTGTCACCAGCCGAGTCCAAAATTCAGCTATTCCCCATCTCAGCCCAGAAAGCAGGTAGAAAAACTTTTGTGGTGCCTTTCTCTTGCCTACCGGGGTAGTGTAAAAACTACCAACAGAACTCGTTTCTGGCACCTTCCCCGGTGGAGTTGTGCATGGGGTGTGTTTGGAACATTTTGTCACCAGCCGAGTCCAAAATTCAGCCGTTCCCCATCTCAGCCCAGAAAGCAGGTAGAACAAGTTTTGTGGTGCCTTTCAGCTGCCTACCGGGGTAGTGTAAAAACTACCAACAGAACTCGTTTCTGGCACCTTCCCCAGTGGAGTTGTGCATGGGGTGTGTTTGGAACATTTTGTCACCAGCCGAGTCCAAAATTCAGCCGTTCCCCATCTCAGCCCAGAAAGCAGGTAGAACAAGTTTTGTGGTGCCTTTCAGCTGCCTACCGGGGTAGTGTAAAAACTACCAACAGAACTCGTTTCTGGCACCTTCCCCGGTGGAGTTGTGCATGGGGTGTGTTTGGAACATTTTGTCACCAGCCGAGTCCAAAATTCAGCGATTCCCCATCTCAGCCCAGAAAGCAGGTAGAACAAGTTTTGTGGTGCCTTTCAGCTGCCTACCGGGGTAGTGTAAAAACTACCAACAGAACTCGTTTCTGGCACCTTCCCCGGTGGAGTTGTGCATGGGGTGTGTTTGGAACATTTTGTCACCAGCCGAGTCCAAAATTCAGCGATTCCCCATCTCAGCCCAGAAAGCAGGTAGAACAACTTTTGTGGTGCCTTTCAGCTGCCTACCGGGGTAGTGTAAAAACTACCAACAGAACTCGTTTCTGGCACCTTCCCCGGTGGAGGTGTGCATGGGGTGTGTTTGGAACATTTTGTCACCAGCCGAGTCCAAAATTCAGCGATTCCCCATCTCAGCCCAGAAAGCAGGTAGAACAAGTTTTGTGGTGCCTTTCAGCTGCCTACCGGGGTAGTGTAAAAACTACCAACAGAACTTGTTTCTGGCACCTTCCCTGGTGGAGTTGTGCATGGGGTGTGTTTGGAACATTTTGTTACCAGCCGAGTCCAAAATTCAGCCGTTCCCCATCTCAGCCCAGAAAGCAGGTAGAACAAGTTTTGTGGTGCCTTTCAGCTGCCTACCGGGGTAGTGTAAAAACTACCAACAGAACTCGTTTCTGGCACCTTCCCCGGTGGAGGTGTGCATGGGGTGTGTTTGGAACATTTTGTCACCAGCCGAGTCCAAAATTCAGCGATTCTCCATCTCAGCCCAGAAAGCAGGTAGAACAACTTTTGTGGTGCCTTTCTCTTGCCTACCGGGGTAGTGTAAAAACTACCAACAGAACTCGTTTCTGGCACCTTCCCCGGTGGAGTTGTGCATGGGGTGTGTTTGGAACATTTTGTCACCAGCCGAGTCCAAAATTCAGCGATTCCCCATCTCAGCCCAGAAAGCAGGTAGAACAAGTTTTGTGGTGCCTTTCTCTTGCCTACCGGGGTAGTGTAAAAACTACCAACAGAACTCGTTTCTGGCACCTTCCCCGGTGGAGTTGTGCATGGGGTGTGTTTGGAACATTTTGTCACCAGCCGAGTCCAAAATTCAGCGATTCCCCATCTCAGCCCAGAAAGCAGGTAGAACAAGTTTTGTGGTGCCTTTCAGCTGCCTACCGGGGTAGTGTAAAAACTACCAACAGAACTCGTTTCTGGCACCTTCCCCGGTGGAGTTGTGCATGGGGTGTGTTTGGAACATTTTGTCACCAGCCGAGTCCAAAATTCAGCGATTCCCCATCTCAGCCCAGAAAGCAGGTAGAACAAGTTTTGTGGTGCCTTTCAGCTGCCTACCGGGGTAGTGTAAAAACTACCAACAGAACTCGTTTCTGGCACCTTCCCCGGTGGAGTTGTGCATGGGGTGTGTTTGGAACATTTTGTCACCAGCCGAGTCCAAAATTCAGCGATTCCCCATCTCAGCCCAGAAAGCAGGTAGAACAAGTTTTGTGGTGCCTTTCTCTTGCCTACCGGGGTAGTGTAAAAACTACCAACAGAACTCGTTTCTGGCACCTTCCCTGGTGGAGTTGTGCATGGGGTGTGTTTGGAACATTTTGTCACCAGCCGAGTCCAAAATTCAGCCGTTCCCCATCTCAGCCCAGAAAGCAGGTAGAACAAGTTTTGTGGTGCCTTTCAGCTGCCTACCGGGGTAGTGTAAAAACTACCAACAGAACTCGTTTCTGGCACCTTCCCCGGTGGAGTTGTGCATGGGGTGTGTTTGGAACATTTTGTTACCAGCCGAGTCCAAAATTCAGCGATTCCCCATCTCAGCCCAGAAAGCAGGTAGAACAAGTTTTGTGGTGCCTTTCAGCTGCCTACCGGGGTAGTGTAAAAACTACCAACAGAACTCGTTTCTGGCACCTTCCCTGGTGGAGTTGTGCATGGGGTGTGTTTGGAACATTTTGTTACCAGCCGAGTCCAAAATTCAGCGATTCCCCATCTCAGCCCAGAAAGCAGGTAGAACAAGTTTTGTGGTGCCTTTCAGCTGCCTACCGGGGTAGTGTAAAAACTACCAACAGAACTCGTTTCTGGCACCTTCCCCGGTGGAGTTGTGCATGGGGTGTGTTTGGAACATTTTGTCACCAGCCGAGTCCAAAATTCAGCGATTCCCCATCTCAGCCCAGAAAGCAGGTAGAACAAGTTTTGTGGTGCCTTTCAGCTGCCTACCGGGGTAGTGTAAAAACTACCAACAGAACTCGTTTCTGGCACCTTCCCTGGTGGAGTTGTGCATGGGGTGTGTTTGGAACATTTTGTTACCAGCCGAGTCCAAAATTCAGCCGTTCCCCATCTCAGCCCAGAAAGCAGGTAGAACAAGTTTTGTGGTGCCTTTCAGCTGCCTACCGGGGTAGTGTAAAAACTACCAACAGAACTCGTTTCTGGCACCTTCCCCGGTGGAGTTGTGCATGGGGTGTGTTTGGAACATTTTGTCACCAGCCGAGTCCAAAATTCAGCGATTCTCCATCTCAGCCCAGAAAGCAGGTAGAACAACTTTTGTGGTGCCTTTCTCTTGCCTACCGGGGTAGTGTAAAAACTACCAACAGAACTCGTTTCTGGCACCTTCCCCGGTGGAGTTGTGCATGGGGTGTGTTTGGAACATTTTGTCACCAGCCGAGTCCAAAATTCAGCGATTCCCCATCTCAGCCCAGAAAGCAGGTAGAACAAGTTTTGTGGTGCCTTTCAGCTGCCTACCGGGGTAGTGTAAAAACTACCAACAGAACTCGTTTCTGGCACCTTCCCCGGTGGAGTTGTGCATGGGGTGTGTTTGGAACATTTTGTCACCAGCCGAGTCCAAAATTCAGCTATTCCCCATCTCAGCCCAGAAAGCAGGTAGAAAAACTTTTGTGGTGCCTTTCTCTTGCCTACCGGGGTAGTGTAAAAACTACCAACAGAACTCGTTTCTGGCACCTTCCCCGGTGGAGTTGTGCATGGGGTGTGTTTGGAACATTTTGTCACCAGCCGAGTCCAAAATTCAGCCGTTCCCCATCTCAGCCCAGAAAGCAGGTAGAACAAGTTTTGTGGTGCCTTTCAGCTGCCTACCGGGGTAGTGTAAAAACTACCAACAGAACTCGTTTCTGGCACCTTCCCCGGTGGAGTTGTGCATGGGGTGTGTTTGGAACATTTTGTCACCAGCCGAGTCCAAAATTCAGCGATTCTCCATCTCAGCCCAGAAAGCAGGTAGAACAACTTTTGTGGTGCCTTTCAGCTGCCTACCGGGGTAGTGTAAAAACTACCAACAGAACTCGTTTCTGGCACCTTCCCCGGTGGAGTTGTGCATGGGGTGTGTTTGGAACATTTTGTCACCAGCCGAGTCCAAAATTCAGCGATTCCCCATCTCAGCCCAGAAAGCAGGTAGAACAAGTTTTGTGGTGCCTTTCAGCTGCCTACCGGGGTAGTGTAAAAACTACCAACAGAACTCGTTTCTGGCACCTTCCCCGGTGGAGTTGTGCATGGGGTGTGTTTGGAACATTTTGTCACCAGCCGAGTCCAAAATTCAGCTATTCCCCATCTCAGCCCAGAAAGCAGGTAGAAAAACTTTTGTGGTGCCTTTCTCTTGCCTACCGGGGTAGTGTAAAAACTACCAACAGAACTCGTTTCTGGCACCTTCCCCGGTGGAGTTGTGCATGGGGTGTGTTTGGAACATTTTGTCACCAGCCGAGTCCAAAATTCAGCCGTTCCCCATCTCAGCCCAGAAAGCAGGTAGAACAAGTTTTGTGGTGCCTTTCAGCTGCCTACCGGGGTAGTGTAAAAACTACCAACAGAACTCGTTTCTGGCACCTTCCCCGGTGGAGTTGTGCATGGGGTGTGTTTGGAACATTTTGTCACCAGCCGAGTCCAAAATTCAGCCGTTCCCCATCTCAGCCCAGAAAGCAGGTAGAAAAACTTTTGTGGTGCCTTTCAGCTGCCTACCGGGGTAGTGTAAAAACTACCAACAGAACTCGTTTCTGGCACCTTCCCCGGTGGAGTTGTGCATGGGGTGTGTTTGGAACATTTTGTCACCAGCCGAGTCCAAAATTCAGCGATTCCCCATCTCAGCCCAGAAAGCAGGTAGAACAAGTTTTGTGGTGCCTTTCAGCTGCCTACCGGGGTAGTGTAAAAACTACCAACAGAACTCGTTTCTGGCACCTTCCCCGGTGGAGTTGTGCATGGGGTGTGTTTGGAACATTTTGTCACCAGCCGAGTCCAAAATTCAGCGATTCCCCATCTCAGCCCAGAAAGCAGGTAGAACAAGTTTTGTGGTGCCTTTCTCTTGCCTACCGGGGTAGTGTAAAAACTACCAACAGAACTCGTTTCTGGCACCTTCCCCGGTGGAGTTGTGCATGGGGTGTGTTTGGAACATTTTGTCACCAGCCGAGTCCAAAATTCAGCGATTCCCCATCTCAGCCCAGAAAGCAGGTAGAACAAGTTTTGTGGTGCCTTTCAGCTGCCTACCGGGGTAGTGTAAAAACTACCAACAGAACTCGTTTCTGGCACCTTCCCCGGTGGAGTTGTGCATGGGGTGTGTTTGGAACATTTTGTCACCAGCCGAGTCCAAAATTCAGCTATTCCCCATCTCAGCCCAGAAAGCAGGTAGAAAAACTTTTGTGGTGCCTTTCTCTTGCCTACCGGGGTAGTGTAAAAACTACCAACAGAACTCGTTTCTGGCACCTTCCCCGGTGGAGTTGTGCATGGGGTGTGTTTGGAACATTTTGTCACCAGCCGAGTCCAAAATTCAGCCGTTCCCCATCTCAGCCCAGAAAGCAGGTAGAACAAGTTTTGTGGTGCCTTTCAGCTGCCTACCGGGGTAGTGTAAAAACTACCAACAGAACTCGTTTCTGGCACCTTCCCCGGTGGAGTTGTGCATGGGCTGTGTTTGGAACATTTTGTCACCAGCCGAGTCCAAAATTCAGCGATTCTCCATCTCAGCCCAGAAAGCAGGTAGAACAACTTTTGTGGTGCCTTTCAGCTGCCTACCGGGGTAGTGTAAAAACTACCAACAGAACTCGTTTCTGGCACCTTCCCCGGTGGAGTTGTGCATGGGGTGTGTTTGGAACATTTTGTCACCAGCCGAGTCCAAAATTCAGCGATTCCCCATCTCAGCCCAGAAAGCAGGTAGAACAAGTTTTGTGGTGCCTTTCAGCTGCCTACCGGGGTAGTGTAAAAACTACCAACAGAACTCGTTTCTGGCACCTTCCCCGGTGGAGTTGTGCATGGGGTGTGTTTGGAACATTTTGTCACCAGCCGAGTCCAAAATTCAGCTATTCCCCATCTCAGCCCAGAAAGCAGGTAGAAAAACTTTTGTGGTGCCTTTCTCTTGCCTACCGGGGTAGTGTAAAAACTACCAACAGAACTCGTTTCTGGCACCTTCCCCGGTGGAGTTGTGCATGGGGTGTGTTTGGAACATTTTGTCACCAGCCGAGTCCAAAATTCAGCCGTTCCCCATCTCAGCCCAGAAAGCAGGTAGAACAAGTTTTGTGGTGCCTTTCAGCTGCCTACCGGGGTAGTGTAAAAACTACCAACAGAACTCGTTTCTGGCACCTTCCCCGGTGGAGTTGTGCATGGGGTGTGTTTGGAACATTTTGTCACCAGCCGAGTCCAAAATTCAGCCGTTCCCCATCTCAGCCCAGAAAGCAGGTAGAAAAACTTTTGTGGTGCCTTTCAGCTGCCTACCGGGGTAGTGTAAAAACTACCAACAGAACTCGTTTCTGGCACCTTCCCCGGTGGAGTTGTGCATGGGGTGTGTTTGGAACATTTTGTCACCAGCCGAGTCCAAAATTCAGCGATTCCCCATCTCAGCCCAGAAAGCAGGTAGAACAAGTTTTGTGGTGCCTTTCAGCTGCCTACCGGGGTAGTGTAAAAACTACCAACAGAACTCGTTTCTGGCACCTTCCCCGGTGGAGTTGTGCATGGGGTGTGTTTGGAACATTTTGTCACCAGCCGAGTCCAAAATTCAGCGATTCCCCATCTCAGCCCAGAAAGCAGGTAGAACAAGTTTTGTGGTGCCTTTCTCTTGCCTACCGGGGTAGTGTAAAAACTACCAACAGAACTCGTTTCTGGCACCTTCCCCGGTGGAGTTGTGCATGGGGTGTGTTTGGAACATTTTGTCACCAGCCGAGTCCAAAATTCAGCGATTCCCCATCTCAGCCCAGAAAGCAGGTAGAACAAGTTTTGTGGTGCCTTTCAGCTGCCTACCGGGGTAGTGTAAAAACTACCAACAGAACTTGTTTCTGGCACCTTCCCTGGTGGAGTTGTGCATGGGGTGTGTTTGGAACATTTTGTTACCAGCCGAGTCCAAAATTCAGCCGTTCCCCATCTCAGCCCAGAAAGCAGGTAGAACAAGTTTTGTGGTGCCTTTCAGCTGCCTACCGGGGTAGTGTAAAAACTACCAACAGAACTCGTTTCTGGCACCTTCCCCGGTGGAGGTGTGCATGGGGTGTGTTTGGAACATTTTGTCACCAGCCGAGTCCAAAATTCAGCGATTCTCCATCTCAGCCCAGAAAGCAGGTAGAACAACTTTTGTGGTGCCTTTCTCTTGCCTACCGGGGTAGTGTAAAAACTACCAACAGAACTCGTTTCTGGCACCTTCCCCGGTGGAGTTGTGCATGGGGTGTGTTTGGAACATTTTGTCACCAGCCGAGTCCAAAATTCAGCGATTGTCCATCTCAGCCCAGAAAGCAGGTAGAACAAGTTTTGTGGTGCCTTTCAGCTGCCTACCGGGGTAGTGTAAAAACTACCAACAGAACTCGTTTCTGGCACCTTCCCCGGTGGAGTTGTGCATGGGGTGTGTTTGGAACATTTTGTCACCAGCCGAGTCCAAAATTCAGCGATTCCCCATCTCAGCCCAGAAAGCAGGTAGAACAAGTTTTGTGGTGCCTTTCAGCTGCCTACCGGGGTAGTGTAAAAACTACCAACAGAACTCGTTTCTGGCACCTTCCCCGGTGGAGTTGTGCATGGGGTGTGTTTGGAACATTTTGTCACCAGCCGAGTCCAAAATTCAGCGATTCCCCATCTCAGCCCAGAAAGCAGGTAGAACAAGTTTTGTGGTGCCTTTCAGCTGCCTACCGGGGTAGTGTAAAAACTACCAACAGAACTCGTTTCTGGCACCTTCCCCGGTGGAGTTGTGCATGGGGTGTGTTTGGAACATTTTGTCACCAGCCGAGTCCAAAATTCAGCCGTTCCCCATCTCAGCCCAGAAAGCAGGTAGAACAAGTTTTGTGGTGCCTTTCTCTTGCCTACCGGGGTAGTGTAAAAACTACCAACAGAACTCGTTTCTGGCACCTTCCCTGGTGGAGTTGTGCATGGGGTGTGTTTGGAACATTTTGTCACCAGCCGAGTCCAAAATTCAGCCGTTCCCCATCTCAGCCCAGAAAGCAGGTAGAACAAGTTTTGTGGTGCCTTTCAGCTGCCTACCGGGGTAGTGTAAAAACTACCAACAGAACTCGTTTCTGGCACCTTCCCTGGTGGAGTTGTGCATGGGGTGTGTTTGGAACATTTTGTTACCAGCCGAGTCCAAAATTCAGCGATTCCCCATCTCAGCCCAGAAAGCAGGTAGAACAAGTTTTGTGGTGCCTTTCAGCTGCCTACCGGGGTAGTGTAAAAACTACCAACAGAACTCGTTTCTGGCACCTTCCCCGGTGGAGTTGTGCATGGGGTGTGTTTGGAACATTTTGTCACCAGCCGAGTCCAAAATTCAGCGATTCCCCATCTCAGCCCAGAAAGCAGGTAGAACAAGTTTTGTGGTGCCTTTCAGCTGCCTACCGGGGTAGTGTAAAAACTACCAACAGAACTCGTTTCTGGCACCTTCCCCGGTGGAGTTGTGCATGGGGTGTGTTTGGAACATTTTGTCACCAGCCGAGTCCAAAATTCAGCGATTCCCCATCTCAGCCCAGAAAGCAGGTAGAACAAGTTTTGTGGTGCCTTTCAGCTGCCTACCGGGGTAGTGTAAAAACTACCAACAGAACTCGTTTCTGGCACCTTCCCTGGTGGAGTTGTGCATGGGGTGTGTTTGGAACATTTTGTTACCAGCCGAGTCCAAAATACAGCCGTTCCCCATCTCAGCCCAGAAAGCAGGTAGAACAAGTTTTGTGGTGCCTTTCAGCTGCCTACCGGGGTAGTGTAAAAACTACCAACAGAACTCGTTTCTGGCACCTTCCCCGGTGGAGGTGTGCATGGGGTGTGTTTGGAACATTTTGTTACCAGCCGAGTCCAAAATTCAGCGATTCCCCATCTCAGCCCAGAAAGCAGGTAGAACAAGTTTTGTGGTGCCTTTCAGCTGCCTACCGGGGTAGTGTAAAAACTACCAACAGAACTCGTTTCTGGCACCTTCCCCGGTGGAGTTGTGCATGGGGTGTGTTTGGAACATTTTGTCACCAGCCGAGTCCAAAATTCAGCGATTCCCCATCTCAGCCCAGAAAGCAGGTAGAACAAGTTTTGTGGTGCCTTTCAGCTGCCTACCGGGGTAGTGTAAAAACTACCAACAGAACTCGTTTCTGGCACCTTCCCCGGTGGAGGTGTGCATGGGCTGTGTTTGGAACATTTTGTCACCAGCCGAGTCCAAAATTCAGCGATTCTCCATCTCAGCCCAGAAAGCAGGTAGAACAAGTTTTGTGGTGCCTTTCAGCTGCCTACCGGGGTAGTGTAAAAACTACCAACAGAACTCGTTTCTGGCACCTTCCCCGGTGGAGTTGTGCATGGGGTGTGTTTGGAACATTTTGTCACCAGCCGAGTCCAAAATTCAGCGATTCCCCATCTCAGCCCAGAAAGCAGGTAGAACAAGTTTTGTGGTGCCTTTCAGCTGCCTACCGGGGTAGTGTAAAAACTACCAACAGAACTCGTTTCTGGCACCTTCCCCGGTGGAGTTGTGCATGGGGTGTGTTTGGAACATTTTGTCACCAGCCGAGTCCAAAATTCAGCGATTCCCCATCTCAGCCCAGAAAGCAGGTAGAACAAGTTTTGTGGTGCCTTTCAGCTGCCTACCGGGGTAGTGTAAAAACTACCAACAGAACTCGTTTCTGGCACCTTCCCTGGTGGAGTTGTGCAAGGGGTGTGTTTGGAACATTTTGTCACCAGCCGAGTCCAAAATTCAGCCGTTCCCCATCTCAGCCCAGAAAGCAGGTAGAACAAGTTTTGTGGTGCCTTTCAGCTGCCTACCGGGGTAGTGTAAAAACTACCAACAGAACTCGTTTCTGGCACCTTCCCCGGTGGAGTTGTGCATGGGGTGTGTTTGGAACATTTTGTCACCAGCCGAGTCCAAAATTCAGCGATTCTCCATCTCAGCCCAGAAAGCAGGTAGAACAAGTTTTGTGGTGCCTTTCAGCTGCCTACCGGGGTAGTGTAAAAACTACCAACAGAACTCGTTTCTGGCACCTTCCCCGGTGGAGTTGTGCATGGGGTGTGTTTGGAACATTTTGTCACCAGCCGAGTCCAAAATTCAGCGATTCCCCATCTCAGCCCAGAAAGCAGGTAGAACAAGTTTTGTGGTGCCTTTCAGCTGCCTACCGGGGTAGTGTAAAAACTACCAACAGAACTCGTTTCTGGCACCTTCCCCGGTGGAGTTGTGCATGGGGTGTGTTTGGAACATTTTGTCAGCAGCAGAGTCCAAAATTCAGCTGTTCCCCATCTCAGCCCAGAAAGCAGGTAGAACAAGTTTTGTGGTGCCTTTCAGCTGCCTACCGGGGTAGTGTAAAAACTACCAACAGAACTCGTTTCTGGCACCTTCCCCGGTGGAGTTGTGCATGGGGTGTGTTTGGAACATTTTGTCACCAGCCGAGTCCAAAATTCAGCGATTCCCCATCTCAGCCCAGAAAGCAGGTAGAACAAGTTTTGTGGTGCCTTTCAGCTGCCTACCGGGGTAGTGTAAAAACTACCAACAGAACTCGTTTCTGGCACCTTCCCCGGTGGAGTTGTGCATGGGGTGTGTTTGGAACATTTTGTCACCAGCCGAGTCCAAAATTCAGCGATTCCCCATCTCAGCCCAGAAAGCAGGTAGAACAAGTTTTGTGGTGCCTTTCAGCTGCCTACCGGGGTAGTGTAAAAACTACCAACAGAACTCGTTTCTGGCACCTTCCCCGGTGGAGTTGTGCATGGGGTGTGTTTGGAACATTTTGTCACCAGCCGAGTCCAAAATTCAGCGATTCCCCATCTCAGCCCAGAAAGCAGGTACAACAAGTTTTGTGGTGCCTTTCTCTTGCCTACCGGGGTAGTGTAAAAACTACCAACAGAACTCGTTTCTGGCACCTTCCCCGGTGGAGTTGTGCATGGGGTGTGTTTGGAACATTTTGTCAGCAGCCGAGTCCAAAATTCAGCTATTCCCCATCTCAGCCCAGAAAGCAGGTAGAACAAGTTCTGTGGTGCCTTTCAGCTGCCTACCGGGGTAGTGTAAAAACTACCAACAGAACTCGTTTCTGGCACCTTCCCCGGTGGAGTTGTGCATGGGGTGTGTTTGGAACATTTTGTCACCAGCCGAGTCCAAAATTCAGCGATTCCCCATCTCTAGGCCAGAAAGCAGGTAGAACAAGTTTTGTGGTGCCTTTCAGCTGCCTACCGGGGTAGTGTAAAAACTACCAACAGAACTCGTTTCTGGCACCTTCCCCGGTGGAGTTGTGCATGGGGTGTGTTTGGAACATTTTGTCACCAGCCGAGTCCAAAATTCAGCTATTCCCCATCTCAGCCCAGAAAGCAGGTAGAACAAGTTCTGTGGTGCCTTTCAGCTGCCGTAGTGTAAAAACTACCAACAGAACTCGTTTCTGGCACCTTCCCCGGTGGAGTTGTGCATGGGGTGTGTTTGGAACATTTTGTCACCAGCCGAGTCCAAAATTCAGCGATTCCCCATCTCAGCCCAGAAAGCAGGTAGAACAAGTTTTGTGGTGCCTTTCAGCTGCCTACCGGGGTAGTGTAAAAACTACCAACAGAACTCGTTTCTGGCACCTTCCCCGGTGGAGTTGTGCATGGGGTGTGTTTGGAACATTTTGTCACCAGCCGAGTCCAAAATTCAGCCGTTCCCCATCTCAGCCCAGAAAGCAGGTAGAACAAGTTTTGTGGTGCCTTTCAGCTGCCTACCGGGGTAGTGTAAAAACTACCAACAGAACTCGTTTCTGGCACCTTCCCTGGTGGAGTTGTGCATGGGGTGTGTTTGGAACATTTTGTCACCAGCCGAGTCCAAAATTCAGCTATTCCCCATCTCAGCCCAGAAAGCAGGTAGAACAAGTTTTGTGGTGCCTTTCAGCTGCCTACCGGGGGTAGTGTAAAAACTACCAACAGAACTCGTTTCTGGCACCTTCCCCGGTGGAGGTGTGCATGGGGTGTGTTTGGAACATTTTGTCACCAGCCGAGTCCAAAATTCAGCGATTCCCCATCTCAGCCCAGAAAGCAGGTAGAACAAGTTTTGTGGTGCCTTTCAGCTGCCTACCGGGGGTAGTGTAAAAACTACCAACAGAACTCGTTTCTGGCACCTTCCCCGGTGGAGTTGTGCATGGGGTGTGTTTGGAACATTTTGTCAGCAGCCGAGTCCAAAATTCAGCGATTCCCCATCTCAGCCCAGAAAGCAGGTAGAACAAGTTTTGTGGTGCCTTTCAGCTGCCTACCGGGGTAGTGTAAAAACTACCAACAGAACTCGTTTCTGGCACCTTCCCCGGTGGAGGTGTGCATGGGCTGTGTTTGGAACATTTTGTCACCAGCCGAGTCCAAAATTCAGCGATTCCCCATCTCAGCCCAGAAAGCAGGTAGAACAAGTTTTGTGGTGCCTTTCAGCTGCCTACCGGGGGTAGTGTAAAAACTACCAACAGAACTCGTTTCTGGCACCTTCCCCGGTGGAGGTGTGCATGGGCTGTGTTTGGAACATTTTGTCACCAGCCGAGTCCAAAATTCAGCGATTCTCCATCTCAGCCCAGAAAGCAGGTAGAACAAGTTTTGTGGTGCCTTTCAGCTGCCTACCGGGGTAGTGTAAAAACTACCAACAGAACTCGTTTCTGGCACCTTCCCCGGTGGAGTTGTGCATGGGGTGTGTTTGGAACATTTTGTCACCAGCCGAGTCCAAAATTCAGCGATTCCCCATCTCAGCCCAGAAAGCAGGTAGAACAAGTTTTGTGGTGCCTTTCAGCTGCCTACCGGGGTAGTGTAAAAACTACCAACAGAACTCGTTTCTGGCACCTTCCCCGGTGGAGTTGTGCATGGGGTGTGTTTGGAACATTTTGTCACCAGCCGAGTCCAAAATTCAGCGATTCCCCATCTCAGCCCAGAAAGCAGGTAGAACAAGTTTTGTGGTGCCTTTCAGCTGCCTACCGGGGTAGTGTAAAAACTACCAACAGAACTCGTTTCTGGCACCTTCCCTGGTGGAGTTGTGCAAGGGGTGTGTTTGGAACATTTTGTCACCAGCCGAGTCCAAAATTCAGCGATTCCCCATCTCAGCCCAGAAAGCAGGTAGAACAAGTTTTGTGGTGCCTTTCAGCTGCCTACCGGGGTAGTGTAAAAACTACCAACAGAACTCGTTTCTGGCACCTTCCCCGGTGGAGTTGTGCATGGGGTGTGTTTGGAACATTTTGTCACCAGCCGAGTCCAAAATTCAGCGATTCTCCATCTCAGCCCAGAAAGCAGGTAGAACAAGTTTTGTGGTGCCTTTCAGCTGCCTACCGGGGTAGTGTAAAAACTACCAACAGAACTCGTTTCTGGCACCTTCCCCGGTGGAGTTGTGCATGGGGTGTGTTTGGAACATTTTGTCACCAGCCGAGTCCAAAATTCAGCGATTCCCCATCTCAGCCCAGAAAGCAGGTAGAACAAGTTTTGTGGTGCCTTTCAGCTGCCTACCGGGGTACTGTAAAAACTACCAACAGAACTCGTTTCTGGCACCTTCCCCGGTGGAGTTGTGCATGGGGTGTGTTTGGAACATTTTGTCAGCAGCAGAGTCCAAAATTCAGCTGTTCCCCATCTCAGCCCAGAAAGCAGGTAGAACAAGTTTTGTGGTGCCTTTCAGCTGCCTACCGGGGTAGTGTAAAAACTACCAACAGAACTCGTTTCTGGCACCTTCCCCGGTGGAGTTGTGCATGGGGTGTGTTTGGAACATTTTGTCACCAGCCGAGTCCAAAATTCAGCGATTCCCCATCTCAGCCCAGAAAGCAGGTAGAACAAGTTTTGTGGTGCCTTTCAGCTGCCTACCGGGGGTAGTGTAAAAACTACCAACAGAACTCGTTTCTGGCACCTTCCCCGGTGGAGTTGTGCATGGGGTGTGTTTGGAACATTTTGTCACCAGCCGAGTCCAAAATTCAGCGATTCCCCATCTCAGCCCAGAAAGCAGGTAGAACAAGTTTTGTGGCGCCTTTCAGCTGCCTACCGGGGGTAGTGTAAAAACTACCAACAGAACTCGTTTCTGGCACCTTCCCCGGTGGAGGTGTGCATGGGGGTGTGTTTGGAACATTTTGTCACCAGCCGAGTCCAAAATTCAGCGATTCCCCATCTCAGCCCAGAAAGCAGGTACAACAAGTTTTGTGGTGCCTTTCTCTTGCCTACCGGGGGTAGTGTAAAAACTACCAACAGAACTCGTTTCTGGCACCTTCCCCGGTGGAGTTGTGCATGGGGTGTGTTTGGAACATTTTGTCACCAGCCGAGTCCAAAATTCAGCGATTCCCCATCTCTAGGCCAGAAAGCAGGTAGAACAAGTTTTGTGGTGCCTTTCAGCTGCCTACCGGGGTAGTGTAAAAACTACCAACAGAACTCGTTTCTGGCACCTTCCCCGGTGGAGTTGTGCATGGGGTGTGTTTGGAACATTTTGTCACCAGCCGAGTCCAAAATTCAGCGATTCCCCATCTCAGCCCAGAAAGCAGGTAGAACAAGTTTTGTGGTGCCTTTCAGCTGCCTACCGGGGTACTGTAAAAACTACCAACAGAACTCGTTTCTGGCACCTTCCCCGGTGGAGTTGTGCATGGGGTGTGTTTGGAACATTTTGTCACCGGCCGACTCCAAAATTCAGCGGTTCCCCATCTCAGCCCAGAAAGCAGGTAGAACAACTTTTGTGGTGCCTTTCAGGTGCCTACCAAGGTAGTGTAAAAACTACCAGGAGAACTCCTGTCTGGCACCTTCGCTAGTGGAGTTGTGCATGGGGTGTGTTTGGAACATTTTGTCACCGGCCGACTCCAAAATTCAGCGGTTCCCCATCTCAGCCCAGAAAGCAGGTAGAACAACTTTTGTGGTGGGTCTTTCAGCTGCCTACCGGGGTAGTGTAAAAACTACCAACAGAACTCGTTTCTGGCACCTTCCCCGGTGGAGTTGTGCATGGGGTGTGTTTGGAACATTTTGTCACCAGCCGAGTCCAAAATTCAGCGATTCCCCATCTCAGCCCAGAAAGCAGGTAGAACAAGTTTTGTGGCGCCTTTCAGCTGCCTACCGGGGTAGTGTAAAAACTACCAACAGAACTCGTTTCTGGCACCTTCCCCGGTGGAGGTGTGCATGGGGTGTGTTT
This sequence comes from Falco biarmicus, assembly GCF_023638135.1. Taxonomy (NCBI): domain Eukaryota; kingdom Metazoa; phylum Chordata; class Aves; order Falconiformes; family Falconidae; genus Falco; species Falco biarmicus. Next base: position 41,061 of record NW_026611937.1, read on the forward strand.
GGAACATTTTGTCACCAGCCGAGTCCAAAATTCAGCGATTCCCCATCTCAGCCCAGAAAGCAGGTACAACAAGTTTTGTGGTGCCTTTCTCTTGCCTACCGGGGTAGTGTAAAAACTACCAACAGAACTCGTTTCTGGCACCTTCCCCGGTGGAGTTGTGCATGGGGTGTGTTTGGAACATTTTGTCAGCAGCCGAGTCCAAAATTCAGCTATTCCCCATCTCAGCCCAGAAAGCAGGTAGAACAAGTTCTGTGGTGCCTTTCAGCTGCCTACCGGGGTAGTGTAAAAACTACCAACAGAACTCGTTTCTGGCACCTTCCCCGGTGGAGTTGTGCATGGGGTGTGTTTGGAACATTTTGTCACCAGCCGAGTCCAAAATTCAGCGATTCCCCATCTCTAGGCCAGAAAGCAGGTAGAACAAGTTTTGTGGTGCCTTTCAGCTGCCTACCGGGGTAGTGTAAAAACTACCAACAGAACTCGTTTCTGGCACCTTCCCCGGTGGAGTTGTGCATGGGGTGTGTTTGGAACATTTTGTCACCAGCCGAGTCCAAAATTCAGCTATTCCCCATCTCAGCCCAGAAAGCAGGTAGAACAAGTTCTGTGGTGCCTTTCAGCTGCCTACCGGGGGTAGTGTAAAAACTACCAACAGAACTCGTTTCTGGCACCTTTCCCGGTGGAGTTGTGCATGGGGTGTGTTTGGAACATTTTGTCACCAGCCGAGTCCAAAATTTAACGATTCCCCATCTCAGCCCAGAAAGCAGGTAGAACAAGTTTTGTGGTGCCTTTCAGCTGCCTACCGGGGGTAGTGTAAAAACTACCAACAGAACTCGTTTCTGGCACCTTCCCCGGTGGAGTTGTGCATGGGGGTGTGTTTGGAACATTTTGTCACCAGCCGAGTCCAAAATTCAGCGATTCCCCATCTCAGCCCAGAAAGCAGGTAGAACAAGTTTTGTGGTGCCTTTCAGCTGCCTACCGGGGTAGTGTAAAAACTACCAACAGAACTCGTTTCTGGCACCTTCCCCGGTGGAGTTGTGCATGGGGTGTGTTTGGAACATTTTGTCAGCAGCCGAGTCCAAAATTCAGCGATTCCCCATCTCAGCCCAGAAAGCAGGTGGAACAAGTTTTGTGGTGCCTTTCAGCTGCCTACCGGGGTAGTGTAAAAACTACCAACAGAACTCGTTTCTGGCACCTTCCCCGGTGGAGTTGTGCATGGGGTGTGTTTGGAACATTTTGTCACCAGCCGAGTCCAAAATTCAGCGATTCCCCATCTCAGCCCAGAAAGCAGGTAGAACAAGTTTTGTGGTGCCTTTCAGCTGCCTACCGGGGTAGTGTAAAAACTACCAACAGAACTCGTTTCTGGCACCTTCCCCGGTGGAGGTGTGCATGGGGTGTGTTTGGAACATTTTGTCACCAGCCGAGTCCAAAATTCAGCGATTCCCCATCTCAGCCCAGAAAGCAGGTACAACAAGTTTTGTGGTGCCTTTCTCTTGCCTACCGGGGTAGTGTAAAAACTACCAACAGAACTCGTTTCTGGCACCTTCCCCGGTGGAGTTGTGCATGGGGTGTGTTTGGAACATTTTGTCACCAGCCGAGTCCAAAATTCAGCTATTCCCCATCTCAGCCCAGAAAGCAGGTAGAACAAGTTCTGTGGTGCCTTTCAGCTGCCTACCGGGGTAGTGTAAAAACTACCAACAGAACTCGTTTCTGGCACCTTCCCCGGTGGAGTTGTGCATGGGGTGTGTTTGGAACATTTTGTCACCAGCCGAGTCCAAAATTCAGCGATTCCCCATCTCTAGGCCAGAAAGCAGGTAGAACAAGTTTTGTGGTGCCTTTCAGCTGCCTACCGGGGTAGTGTAAAAACTACCAACAGAACTCGTTTCTGGCACCTTCCCCGGTGGAGTTGTGCATGGGGTGTGTTTGGAACATTTTGTCACCAGCCGAGTCCAAAATTCAGCCGTTCCCCATCTCAGCCCAGAAAGCAGGTAGAACAAGTTTTGTGGTGCCTTTCAGCTGCCTACCGGGGTAGTGTAAAAACTACCAACAGAACTCGTTTCTGGCACCTTCCCTGGTGGAGTTGTGCATGGGGTGTGTTTGGAACATTTTGTTACCAGCCGAGTCCAAAATTCAGCCGTTCCCCATCTCAGCCCAGAAAGCAGGTAGAACAAGTTTTGTGGTGCCTTTCAGCTGCCTACCGGGGTAGTGTAAAAACTACCAACAGAACTCGTTTCTGGCACCTTCCCCGGTGGAGGTGTGCATGGGGTGTGTTTGGAACATTTTGTCACCAGCCGAGTCCAAAATTCAGCGATTCTCCATCTCAGCCCAGAAAGCAGGTAGAACAAGTTTTGTGGTGCCTTTCAGCTGCCTACCGGGGTAGTGTAAAAACTACCAACAGAACTCGTTTCTGGCACCTTCCCCGGTGGAGTTGTGCATGGGGTGTGTTTGGAACATTTTGTCACCAGCCGAGTCCAAAATTCAGCGATTCCCCATCTCAGCCCAGAAAGCAGGTAGAACAAGTTTTGTGGTGCCTTTCAGCTGCCTACCGGGGTAGTGTAAAAACTACCAACAGAACTCGTTTCTGGCACCTTCCCCGGTGGAGTTGTGCATGGGGTGTGTTTGGAACATTTTGTCAGCAGCCGAGTCCAAAATTCAGCGATTCCCCATCTCAGCCCAGAAAGCAGGTGGAACAAGTTTTGTGGTGCCTTTCAGCTGCCTACCGGGGTAGTGTAAAAACTACCAACAGAACTCGTTTCTGGCACCTTCCCCGGTGGAGTTGTGCATGGGGTGTGTTTGGAACATTTTGTCACCAGCCGAGTCCAAAATTCAGCGATTCCCCATCTCAGCCCAGAAAGCATGTAGAACAAGTTTTGTGGTGCCTTTCAGCTGCCTACCGGGGTAGTGTAAAAACTACCAACAGAACTCGTTTCTGGCACCTTCCCCGGTGGAGTTGTGCATGGGGTGTGTTTGGAACATTTTGTCAGCAGCAGAGTCCAAAATTCAGCTGTTCCCCATCTCAGCCCAGAAAGCAGGTAGAACAAGTTTTGTGGTGCCTTTCAGCTGCCTACCGGGGTAGTGTAAAAACTACCAACAGAACTCGTTTCTGGCACCTTCCCCGGTGGAGTTGTGCATGGGGTGTGTTTGGAACATTTTGTCACCAGCCGAGTCCAAAATTCAGCGATTCCCCATCTCAGCCCAGAAAGCAGGTAGAACAAGTTTTGTGGTGCCTTTCAGCTGCCTACCGGGGTAGTGTAAAAACTACCAACAGAACTCGTTTCTGGCACCTTCCCCGGTGGAGTTGTGCATGGGGTGTGTTTGGAACATTTTGTCACCAGCCGAGTCCAAAATTCAGCGATTCCCCATCTCAGCCCAGAAAGCAGGTAGAACAAGTTTTGTGGTGCCTTTCAGCTGCCTACCGGGGTAGTGTAAAAACTACCAACAGAACTCGTTTCTGGCACCTTCCCCGGTGGAGTTGTGCATGGGGTGTGTTTGGAACATTTTGTCACCAGCCGAGTCCAAAATTCAGCGATTCCCCATCTCAGCCCAGAAAGCAGGTACAACAAGTTTTGTGGTGCCTTTCTCTTGCCTACCGGGGTAGTGTAAAAACTACCAACAGAACTCGTTTCTGGCACCTTCCCCGGTGGAGTTGTGCATGGGGTGTGTTTGGAACATTTTGTCAGCAGCCGAGTCCAAAATTCAGCTATTCCCCATCTCAGCCCAGAAAGCAGGTAGAACAAGTTCTGTGGTGCCTTTCAGCTGCCTACCGGGGTAGTGTAAAAACTACCAACAGAACTCGTTTCTGGCACCTTCCCCGGTGGAGTTGTGCATGGGGTGTGTTTGGAACATTTTGTCACCAGCCGAGTCCAAAATTCAGCGATTCCCCATCTCTAGGCCAGAAAGCAGGTAGAACAAGTTTTGTGGTGCCTTTCAGCTGCCT